>NC_068448.1:78095703-78120703 GCF_023373465.1 Oncorhynchus keta
GCTTCAACAAAGTGCAGAGTAAAAGGTTTCAAGAAGCAGTGCGGCTGGCGTCAGGGTCAAGGGGGGCATTGTGTCAAGAAGCAGTGCGGCTGGCGTCAGGGTCAAGAGGGGCATTGTGTCAAGAAGCAGTGCGGCTGGCGTCAGGGTCAAGGGGGCAGTGTGTCAAGAAGCAGTGCGGCTGGCATCAGGGTCAAGGGGGCAGTCTGTCAAGAATCAGTGCGGCTGGCGTCAGGGTCAAGAGGGGCAGTGTGTCAAGAAGCAGTGCGGCTGGCATCAGGGTCAAGGGGGACATTGTGTCAAGAATCAGTGCGGCTGGCGTCAGGGTCAAGGGGGCAGTGTGTCAAGAATCAGTGCGGCTGGCGTCAGGGTCAAGGGGGCAGTGTGTCAAGAAGCAGTGCGGCTGGCATCAGGGTCAAGGGGGCAGTGTGTCAAGAAGCAGTGTGGCTGGCGTCAGGGTCAAGAGGGGCAGTGTGTCAAGAATCAGTGCGGCTGGCATCAGGGTCAAGGGGGCAGTGTGTCAAGAAGCAGTGTGGCTGGCGTCAGGGTCAAGAGGGGCAGTGTGTCAAGAATCAGTGCGGCTGGCATCAGGGTCAAGGGGGCAGTGTGTCAAGAAGCAGTGCGGCTGGCGTCAGGGTCAAGGGGGCAGTGTGTCAAGAAGCAGTGCGGCTGGCATCAGGGTCAAGGGGGCAGTGTGTCAAGAAGCAGTGCGGCTGGCGTCAGGGTCAAGGGGGCAGTGTGTCAAGAAGCAGTGCGGCTGGCGTCAGGGTCAAGAGGGGCAGTGTGTCAAGAAGCAGTGCGGCTGGCATCAGGGTCAAAGGGGGCAGTGTGTCAAGAAGCAGTGCGGCTGGCGTCAGGGTCAAGGGGGCAGTGTGTCAAGAAGCAGTGTGGCTGGCGTCAGGGTCAAGGGGGCAGTGTGTCAAGAAGCAGTGCGGCTGGCGTCAGGGTCAAGGGGGGCATTGTGTCAAGAAGCAGTGCGGCTGGCGTCAGGGTCAAGAGGGGCATTGTGTCAAGAAGCAGTGCGGCTGGCGTCAGGGTCAAGAGGGGCAGTGTGTCAAGAAGCAGTGCGGCTGGCGTCAGGGTCAAGAGGGGCAGTGTGTCAAGAATCAGTACAGGTTGGCAGGGTTGTGTTTCGGAGGATGCACGGCTCTCAACCTTCGCCTCTCCCGAGTCCGTACGGGAGTTGCAGCGATGAGACAAGACTGTAACTACCAATATGGATACGACAAAATTAGGGGTAAAAAAAGTCAAAACGTCCAACAACAAAAAAGTATATTGATGATATGGGACAAAACGACCAACCCTACCACACACACCAACCCTATCACACACACCAACCCTATCACACACACCAACCCTACCACACACACCAACCCTATCACACACACCAACCCTGTCACACACACCAACCCTATCACACACACCAACCCTGTCACACACACCAACCCTGTCACACACACCAACCCTACCACACACACCAACCCTGTCACACACACCAACCCTATCACACACACCAACCCTATCACACACACCAACCCTATCACACACACCAACCCTGTCACACACACCAACCCTATCACACACACCAACCCTGTCACACACACCAACCCTATCACACACACCAACCCTGTCACACACACCAACCCTACCACACACACCAACCCTGTCACACACACCAACCCTATCACACACACCAACCCTATCACACACACCAACCCTATCACACACACCAACCCTGTCACACACACCAACCCTATCACACACACCAACCCTGTCACACACACCAACCATGCCACACACACCAACCCTACCACACACACCAACCCTATCACACACACCAACCCTATCACACACACCAACCCTATCACACACACCAACCCTATCACACACACCAACCCTGTCACACACACCAACCCTATCACACACACCAACCCTATCACACACACCAACCCTATCACACACACCAACCCTATCACACACACCAACCCTATCACACACACCAACCCTATCACACACACCAACCCTGTCACACACACCAACCCTACCACACACACCAACCCTGTCACACACACCAACCCTATCACACACACCAACCCTGTCACACACACCAACCCTATCACACACACCAACCCTATCACACACACCAACCCTATCACACACACCAACCCTATCACACACACCAACCCTGTCACACACACCAACCCTATCACACACACAACCCTGTCACACACCCAACCATGCCACACACACCAACCCTGTCACACACACCAACCCTGTCACACACACCAACCCTGCCACACACACCAACCCTACCACACACACCAACCCTATCACACACACCAACCCTATCACACACACACCAACCCTGTCACACACACCAACCCTGTCACACACACCAACCCTATCACACACACACCAACCCTATCACACACACCAACCCTGTCACACACACACCAACCCTGTCACACACACCAACCCTGTCACACACACCAACCCTGCCACACACACCAACCCTATCACACACACACCAACCCTGTCACACACACCAACCCTGTCACACACACCAACCCTGCCACACACACCAACCCTATCACACACACCAACCCTACCACACACACCAACCCTGTCACACACACCAACCCTGCCACACACACAACCCTACCACACACAACAACCCTACCACACACACCAACCCTGTCACACACACCAACCCTGTCACACACACCAACCCTATCACACACACCAACCCTATCACACACCAACCCTATCACACACACCAACCCTGTCACACACACCAACCCTGTCACACACACACCAACCCTGTCACACACACCAACCCTATCACACACACCAACCCTATCACACACACCAACCCTGTCACACACACCAACCCTGTCACACACACCAACCCTACCACACACACCAACCCTGTCACACACACCAACCCTACCACACACACCAACCCTGTCACACACACCAACCCTATCACACACACCAACCCTATCACACACACCAACCCTGCCACACACACACCAACCCTGTCACACACACCAACCCTCCCACACACACCAACCCTATCACACACACCAACCCTACCACACACACCAACCCTGTCACACACACCAACCCTATCACACACACCAACCCTATCACACACACACCAACCCTATCACACACACCAACCCTGTCACACACACCAACCCTATCACACACACCAACCCTGTCACACACCAACCCTATCACACACACCAACCATTATCACACACACCAACCCTACCACACACACCAACCCTATCACACACACCAACCCTGTCACACACACCAACCCTATCACACACACCAACCCTGCCACACACACCAACCCTGTCACACACACCAACCCTGTCACACACACCCACCCTCACACACACCAACCCTGTCACACACACCAACCCTATCACACACACCAACCCTGTCACACACACCAACCCTGTCACACACACCAACCCTACCACACACACCAACCCTGTCACACACACCAACCCTACCACACACACCAACCCTATCACACACACCAACCCTACCACACACACCAACCCTGTCACACACACACAACCCTGTCACACACACCAACCCTACCAACCCTGTCTGTCACACACACACAACCCTATCACACACACCAACCCTATCACACACACCAACCCTATCACACACACCAACCCTATCACACACACCAACCCTGTCCCTACCCTGTCACACACACCAACCCTATCACACACACCAACCCTATCACACACACCAACCCTGTCACACACACCAACCCTACCACACACACACACCCTGTCACACACACCAACCCTATCACACACACCAACCCTATCACACACACCACCCTATCACACACACCAACCCTGTCACACACACCAACCCTGTCACACACACCAACCCTATCACACACACCAACCCTACCACACACACCAACCCTACCACACCACCAACCCTGCACACACACCAACCCTACCAACCCTGCCACACACACCAACCCTACCACACACACCAACCCTGTCACACACACCAACCCTACACACACACCAACCCTGTCACACACACCAACCCTGTCACACACACCAACCCTGTCACACACAACCCTACCACACACACCAACCCTGTCACACACACCAACCCTACACACACACCAACCCTGTCACACACACCAACCCTATCACACACACCAACCCTGTCACACACACCAACCCTACCACACACACCAACCCTGTCACACACACAACCCTATCACACACACCAACCCTATCACACACACCAACCCTATCACACACACCAACCCTGCCACACACACCAACCCTATCACACACACCAACCCTGTCACACACACACCAACCCTGTCACACACACACCAACCCTATCACACACACCAACCCTATCACACACACCAACCCTATCACACACACCAACCCTGTCACACACACCAACCCTACACACACACACCAACCCTGTCACACACACCAACCCTATCACACACACCAACCCTGTCACACACACCAACCCTATCACACACACAACCCTGTCACACCACCAACCCTGTCACACACACCAACCCTGTCACACACCCAACCCTATCACACACACCAACCCTATCACACACACAACCCTACCACACACACCAACCCTATCACACACACCAACCCTGTCACACACACCAACCCTGTCACACACACACCAACCCTATCACACACACCAACCCTATCACACACACCAACCCTGTCACACACACCAACCCTATCACACACACCAACCCTATCACACACACCAACCCTATCACACACACCAACCCTATCACACACACAACCCTGTCACACACACCAACCCTGTCACACTGTCACACACACACAACCCTGTCACACACACACCAACCCTGTCACACACACACCAACCCTGTCACACCACACCAACCCTGTCACACACACACAACCCTGTCACACACACACCAACCCTGTCACACACACACACCAACCCTGTCACACACACACCAACCCTATCACACACACACCAACCCTGTCACACACACCAACCCTGTCACACACACACCCAACCCTGTCACACACACACCAACCCTATCACACACACCAACCCTGTCACACACACCAACCCTGTCACACACACACCAACCCTGTCACACACACCAACCCTGTCACACACACACCAACCCTATCACACACACCAACCCTATCACACACACCAACCCTGTCACACACACCAACCCTGTCACACACACCAACCCTATCACACACACCAACCCTATCACACACAACCCTACCACACACACCAACCCTATCACACACACACCAACCCTACCACACACACCAACCCTATCACACACACCAACCCTGTCACACACACCAACCCTGTCACACACACCAACCCTACCACATACACCAACCCTACACACACCAACCCTACCACACACACCAACCCTATCACACACACCAACCCTATCACACACACCAACCCTGTCACACACACCAACCCTATCACACACACCAACCCTATCACACACACCAACCCTATCACACACACCAACCCTATCACACACGCCAACCCTATCACACACCAACCCTATCACACACACCAACCCTATCACACACACCCTATTACACACACAACCCTGCCACACACACCAACCCTATCACACACACACCCTGTCACACACACCAACCCTATCACACACACCAACCCTATCACACACGCCAACCCTATCACACACACCAACCCTATCACACACACCAACCCTATCACACACACACATTACACACACCAACCCTACACACACCAACCCTATCACACACACACCCTATCACACACACACCCTGTCACACACGCCAACCCTATCACACACACCAACCCTATCACACACACCAACCCTATCACACACACACCCTATTACACACACCAACCCTGCCACACACACCAACCCTATCACACACACCAACCCTATCACACACACCAACCCTATCACACACACACCCTGTCACACACACCAACACGGGGGTTTGGTTAGTGGGTTATAAGGCCGTTTGGGAACTTAATATAATGTTTACATACCCTACATTATTCATCTCATATGCATACGTATATACTGTACTCTATATCATCTTCTGCATCCTTATGTAACACATGTATCACGAGCCACTTTAACTATGCCACTTTGTTTACATACTCATCTTATATGTATATACTGTACTCGATACCATCTACTGCATCTTGCCTATGCCGCTCTGTACCATCACTCACTCATATATCTTTATGTACATATTCTTTATCCCTTTACACTTGTGTCTATAAGGTAGTAGTTTTGGAATTGTTAGTTAGATTACTTGCTGGTTATTACTGCATTGTCGGAACTAGAAGCACAAGCATTTCGCTACACTCGCATTAACATCTGCTAACCATGTGTATGTGACCATTAACATCTGCTAACCATGTGTATGTGACCAATAAAATTTGATTTGATTTTGGGTTATAAGGCAGTTTGGGAACTGAAAGGCACTGAGATGCTGTATATGAGGGCTGACTACAGCCCCAAACTGTCCTGCACCCGTCATCATCATCTGGGAGAGCCATGCAGGGGGCAGAGAGAGGAGGGCAGGCTGGGAGAGAGGGGGAGGAGAAGGGGCTGGTAGAGGGGTGAGGAGGAGGAGGAGGAGGGGGTGAAGCCAGGGGCTGGGCCTGTACTGGTACCGTAGCTGGGTGGGAAGGGGAACTGCTGAGGGTTGGTGGTCTGGGGGATCCGGGGGTTACTCAGCCCTCCTGATTGGCCACTTGCAGCAGACATGTTGGCGGCGGCCATATTGGGAGGTAGGTTGAGTCCCTGGGCTCTCATCACCATGTTCCTCTGTTGTTGTTGTTGTTGTTGTTGTCTCTGGTGCTCCAGCTGGCGCTGTCTGAGGTGGTTACTGAGCAGCTCCCGTTGACGCTGGGCTAACATCTGAGCATTGATGGTCCCCTGGAGGGAGAGGGGGAGAAAGGGATTGAACCTGGTTGGGTTGTTGGACTGTAGAGGTTCATATTGATATATAATCTCAGTTACCCGGTTGGGTTGTTGGACTGTAGAGGGTTATATTGATATATAATCTCAGTTACCTGGTTGGGTTGTTGGACTGTAGAGGGTTATATTGATATATAATCTCAGTTACCTGGTTGGGTTGTTGGACTGTAGAGGTTCATATTGATATATAATCTCAGTTACCTGGTTGGGTTGTTGGACTGTAGAGGGTTATATTGATATATAATCTCAGTTACCTGGTTGGGGTGTTGGACTGTAGAGGTTCATATTGATATATAAACTCAGTTACCTGGTTGGGGTTGTTGGACTGTAAAGTTTGGTTCATATTGGACACTCCACTCATCTGGATCATCATTGGCTGGCGGTTCTGAGGAAAACAGGTTAACAGGTATGTTAATGACAAACACTTTGAAAGGACTAGCTAGCCTACTAGCCAGCTAAACAATGATGAGACATTCATTTGTATACTTCCCTGTCATTCTACTGATTAACCAACAGGGAGCCAGTGCACCAAGACCAACTTGCTATTCAACCATTATAGGCAAACATCGAGCCCACAGTGATGACCTGCCAAAACATCAAACCCACAGTGATGACCTGCCAAAACATCAAACCCACAGTGATGACCTGCCAACAACACCTGCCAACACATCAAGCCCACAGTGATGACCTGCCAAAATATCAAACCCACAGTGATGACCTGCCAAAACATCAAACCCAGAGTGATGACCTGCCAAAACATCAAACCCACAGTGATGACCTGCCAACACATCGAGCCCACAGTGATGACCTGCCAACACATCGAGCCCACAGTGATGACCTGCCAAAACATCAAGCCCACAGTGATGACCTGCCAAAACATCAAACCCACAGTGATGACCTGCCAAAACATCAAACCCACAGTGATGACCTGCCAAAACATCAAACCCACAGTGATGACCTGCCAAAATATCAAACCCACAGTGATGACCTGCCAAAACATCAAACCCACAGTGATGACCTGCCAAAACACCTGCCAAAACATCAAACCCACAGTGATGACCTGCCAAAACATCAGACCCACAGTGATGACCTGCCAACACATCAAACCCACAGTGATGACCTGCCAAAACATCGAGCCCACAGTGATGACCTGCCAAAACATCAAACCCACAGTGATGACCTGCCAAAACATCAAACCCACAGTGATGACCTGCCAAAACATCAAACCCACAGTGATGACCTGCCAAAACATCAAACCCACAGTGATGACCTGCCAAAACATCAAACCCACAGTGATGACCTGCCAAAACATCAAGCCCACAGTGATGACCTGCCAAAACATCAAACCCACAGTGATGACCTGCCAAAACATCAAACCCACAGTGATGACCTGCCAAAACATCAAACCCACAGTGATGACCTGCCAAAACATCAAACCCACAGTGATGACCTGCCAAAACATCAAACCCACAGTGATGACCTGCCAAAACATCAAACCCACAGTGATGACCTGCCAAAACATTGAGCCCACAGTGATGACCTGCTAAAACATCAAACCCACAGTGATGACCTGCCAAAACATCAAACCCACAGTGATGACCTGCCAAAACATCAAACCCACAGTGATGACCTGCCAAAACATCAAACCCACAGTGATGACCTGCCAAAACATCAAACCCACAGTGATGACCTGCCAAAACATCAAACCCACAGTGATGACCTGCCAAAACATCAAACCCACAGTGATGACCTGCCAAAACATCAAACCCACAGTGATGACCTGCCAAAACATCAAACCCACAGTGATGACCTGCCAAAACATCAAACCCACAGTGATGACCTGCCAAAACATCAAGCCCACAGTGATGACCTACCAAAATATCAAACCCACAGTGATGACCTGCCAAAACATCAAACCCACAGTGATGACCTGCCAAAACATCAAACCCACAGTGATGACCTGCCAAAATATGATCTGAGGTTATACGAACCCTAGTAGTGTCCAGTTGTAACAGTCTGTGTTCTCTACCATTCCCCAGTCTGTGTTCTCTACCATTCCCCAGTCTGTGTGTTTTGTGTGTGTGTGTTTTGTGTGTGTGTGTGTGTTTTGTGTGTGTTGTGTGTGTGTGTGTTCTGTGTGTGTTGTGTGTTCTGTGTGTGTTCTGTGTGTGTTGTGTGTGTGTGTGTGTGTGTGTGTTATATGTGTGTGTGTGTTCTGTGTGTGTTCTGTGTATGTGTGTGTTCTATGTGTGTGTGTGTGTTCTATGTGTGTGTGTGTGGGGTGTGTGTGTGTTCTGTGTGTGTGTGTTCTGTGCGTGTGTGTGTTCTGTCTGTCTGTCTGTCTGTCTGTCTGTCTGTCTGTCTGTCTGTCTGTCTGTCTGTCTGTCTGTCTGTCTGTCTGTCTGTTGTACCTGTAGCCGGTGCTGCAGCTGTAACCTCAGTGTATTAGGCTGGTTAGGAACCACCCCTTGGGGCCTCAGCCCCGGTCGTTGCTGCATCCTCATGATGGGGTATCCTGGTGTGGGGCTCATCTGGCCAGCCATAGGGTGGAAGCCTTGCCCTGTGGGTAGAAGTGTGTGGGGGGGGGGATCCATTCAGTTGAGAATCACAATTACTCTGAGCCAAGGTAACAATCATAAAAAATTCTCTCTGAAGCAACAACATAGTGATGTTCAGAATATCGATTGCCAATTCTCAGCCCTACCTGTGGGGTCCTGCATGGGTCTGCCGGACCCAGGGTCGTGGTATCCTCTCTGGGCTAGATGGGAGCCTGGTGGGGGTTCCTGCATGGGTCTGCTGGACCCAGGGTCGTGGTATCCTCTCTGGGTGAGATGGGAACCGGGTGGGGGGTCCTGCTGGCCGTACACTGGAGGCTTCTGGTCCAGCAACATGGACGGGTCTGAAGAGAACTGGTCCTGATCTACAGACTGACCCTGGAGAAAGACAGGAGATGAGAGGATACGATGTATTTAGACAGAAAATAGACAAGAGAAAATAAAGAACGGGAGCAGAGCAATGGAGGCTCCACCGAGGAGGAAGGGGAGGACCATCCTCCTCAGTGAATTTCATATATATATATATTTTTTAATGAATTTCAAAAGTTTTTAGGCACTAAATATATTCACGTCACCAAATAATTTATAACACACTGTTTTGCAATGAAGGTCTACAGTAGCCTCAACGGCACTCTGTAGGGTAGCACCATGGTGTAGCTAGAGGACAGCTAGCTTCCGTTCTCCTCTGGGTACATTGACTTCAATAGAAAACCTAGGAGGCTTGTGGTTCTCACCCCCTTCTATAGACTTACACAGTAATTATGACAACTTCCGGAGGACATCCTCCAACCTATCAGAGCTCTTGCAGCATGAACTGACATGTTGTCCACCCAATCAAAGGATCAGAGAATGAATCTAGTACTGAAAGCATAAGCATTGCAGTGCATAACATGTGGTGAGTAGTTGATTCAAAGAGAAAGACAATAGTTGAACAGTTTGAACAAATACATTTCTTCAAAAATGAAGGAGAAGCAAAAGAGAGAGAGAGAGATTGTATTTTCTTTTCACTTTCAGTTTCACTTACTTAGCTAGCAAACGCAGCTAGCTAGTTTAGCCTACTGAAACAACCTGCTCAAGCAGAGGGATGCTATGTTAGTTAGTTGGCTATAACAGAGGGATGCTATGTTAGGTAGCTGGCTATAACAGAGGGATGCTATGTTAGCTAGCTGGCTAGAACAGAGGGATGCTATGTTAGCTAGCTGGCTAGAACAGAGGGATGCTATGTTAGCTAGCTGGCTAGAACAGAGAGATGCTATGTTGGCTAGCTGGCTATAGCAGAGGGATGCTATGTTAGCTAGCTGGCTATGACTTTCCAACACAACACTGAAACTCTTATAAGTCAGGTAAGGTTTTAGGTTTTACTAATGTATAGTAACTGTGTAACTGCTTACCGACGGTACACTGTAGCATGATTTTATTATTATAAATATTGTATTTTGATTGTAGCAGGATTACTAACGCGTTAGTTCTATGTTGACTAGGACGTTACTCCAGCTAATATGGTGACAACGATGTAGACAGTATGATATGGTTTGGCTTGGACAGTTTTTTCACCTGGTCAAATACAGTTGAAGTCGGAAGCTTACATACACTTAGGTTGGAGTCATTAAAACTCGTCATTAAAACTTGTTTCTCAACCACTCCACAAATGTCTTTTTAACAAACTATGGTTTTGGCAAGTCGGTTAGAACATCCACTGTGTTCCAACAATTGTTTACAGACAGATTATTTCACTAATAATTCACTGTATCACAATTCCAGTGGGTCAAAAGTTTACATACACTAAGTTGACTGTGCCTTTAAACAGCTTGGAGAATTCCAGAAAATTATGTCATGTCTTTAGAAGCTTCTGATAGGCGAATTGAAATTATTTGAGTCAATTGGAGGTGTATCTATGGATGTACAACAAGGCCTACCTTCAAACTCAGTGCCTCTTTGCTTGACATCATGGGAGAATCAAGAACAATTGTAGACCTCAACAAGTCTGGTTCATCCTTGGGAGCAATTACCAAACGCCAGAAGGTACCACGTTCATCTGTACAAACAATAGTACGCAAGTATAAACACCATGGGACCACGCAGCTGTCATACCGCTCAGGAAGGAGACAAGTTCTGTCTCCTAGAGATGAACGAACTTTGGTGCGAAAAGTGCAAATCAATCCCAGAACAGCAAAGGTGAAGATGCTGGAGGAAACGGGTACAAAAGTATCTACAGTGGGGAGAACAAGTATTTGATACACTGCCGATTTTGCAGGTTTTCCTACTTACAAAGAATGTAGAGGTCTGTAATTTTTTTCATAGGTACACTTCAACTGTGAGAGACGGAATCTAAAACAAAAATCCAGAAAATCACATTGTATGATTAAGTAATTCATTTGCATTTTATTGCATGACATAAGTATATGATCACCAACCAACCATTAAGAATTTTGGCTCTCACAGACCTGTTAGTTTTTCTTCAAGAATCCCTCCTGTTCTCCACTCATTACCTGTATTAACTGCACCTGTTTGAACTCGTTACCTGTATAAAAGACACCTGTCCACACACTCAATCAAACAGACTCCAACCTCTCCACAATGGCCAAGACCAGAGAGCTGTGTAAGGACATCAGGGATACAATTGTAGACCTGCACATGGTTGGGATGGGCTACAGGACAATAGGCAAGCAGCTTGGTGAGAAGGCAACAACTGTTGGCGCAATTATTTGAAAATGGAAGAAGTTCAAGATGACGGTCAATCACCCTCGGTCTGGTGCTCCATGCAAGATCTCTCCTCGTGGGGCATCAATGATCATGAGGAACGTGAGGGATCAGCCCAGAACTACACCGCAGGACCTGGTCAATGACCTGAAGAGAGCTGGGACCACAGTCTCAAAGAAAACCATTAGTAACACACTACGCCGTCATGGATTAAAATCCTGCAGCGCACGCAAGGCCCCCCTGCTCAAGCCAGCGCATGTCCAGGCCCGTCTGAAGTTTGCCAATGACCATCTGGATGATCCAGAGGAGGAATGGGAGAAGGTCATGTGGTCTGATGAGACAAAAATAGACCATGTTACAGTGTAGATCATGTTACAGTGTAGATGTAACTTTAGACCGTCCCCTCGCCCATACCCGGGCGCGAACCAGGGACCCTCTGCACACATTAACAACAGTCACCCACGAAGCATCATTACCCATCACTCCACAAAAGCCGCGGCCCTTGCAGAGCAAGGGGAACCACTACTTCAAGGTCTCAGAGCAAGTGACGTCACCGATTGAAACGCTATTTAGCGCGCACCACCGCTAACTAGCTAGCCGTTTCACATCTGTTACACTCACCCCCCCTTTTGACCTCCTCCTTTTCCGCAGCAACCAGTGATCCGGGTCACGGCACCAATGTAGCAGTATAACTTTAGACCGTATAGATGGCATCATGAGGGAGGAAAAGTATGTGGATATATTGAAGCAACATCTCAAGACATCAGTCAGGAAGTTAAAAGCTTGGTCGCAAATGGGTCTTCCAAGTGAACAATGACCCCAAGCATACTTCCAAAGTTGTGGCAAAATGGCTTAAGGACAACAAAATCGAGGTATTGGGGTGGCCATCACAAAGCCCTGACCCCAATCCTATAGAACATTTGTGGGCAGAACCAAAAAAGCGTGTGTGAGCAAGGCCTACAAACCTGACTCAGTTACACCAGCTCTGTCAGGAGGAATGGGCCAAAATTCACACAACTTATTGTGGGAAGCTTGTGGAAGGCTACCCGAAATGTTTGACCCAAGTTAAATAATTTAAAGGCAATGCTACCAAATACTAATTGAGTATGTAAACTTCTGACCCACTGGGAACGTGATGAAAGAAATAAAAGCTGAAATAAATAATTCCCTCTACTATTATTCTGACATTTCACATTCTTAAAATAAAGTGGTGATCCTAACTGACCTAAGACAGGGAGTTTTTACTAGGATTACATGTTAGAAATGGTTAAAAAACAGAGTTTAAATGTATTTGGCTAAGGCGTATGTAAACTTCCGACTTCAACTGTACAGCTGGTGACAGGAGGAGAGCGCATTGATCCGAGAAGGAATACAACGTGGCTGCTATGAATGTGAACTGTGTTTACGCGTGACCAGGGGTGTATTCATTCTGCCTATTCTGTTGAATTGTCTTTTTTCTTAAACGGACGCAAACGGAACGAAACGGGGATAAACATACCTGAATTTGTCCAATAGAAACTCTCGTTTGCAACTGTTGGACTAATGATTAGACTCTAGATCAGCTAGATGCAGGCAAGAGTGTACAAGGTGGTATTGAAAGTGTCACCTAAACATTTTCTGTCGACCTGTGTACCCCTACGTTGTAAACTGCCATTCATAGTGTAGAATAATAAGGCTGTGCTCATGAAAATATATTTTGGAGTCCTCCCTCATCTTAAACGGCACTGACCTCCACATGTGCACAAATAACCAGTGGTCCTCCCCAAGTGTTCCCAAGCCGTCATTATGTAAATAAGAATTTGTTCTTAACTGACTTGTCTGGTTAAATACACATTTTATTAGATCATTATTCCTGTCTGTACAAAGTGGAATAACATATTTCAAAATACTACACGAGAGAGCATGATTTAGCTGTGGATCGTTTTACATCACAAAGTACAAAATGAATTTTGTTAGCAACACACAGCAAATAGCCTATAAAACAGCTGACTGTTGAGTTGAGGCTGTCAGTGAAAACACATCTAAAATAATCCCAGACCAAATATTCCAAAATGCATAGCGGAGAAAACACAAAACACAAATAACAAAAAAACAGATCTGTCTTTAGTTATCAAAATGTTCAACTCCCAAATTGAGTTGACAGTAGGCCTACAGCCCATCTTATTGGCCCATAGCCCTGGTGAGTGTGTACACTCAGTCTTTATCATTGGCTTAGGGCAATATAACTTCTTCCTTCAGGCTAGATGATGTCACATAACTTCTTCCTTCAGGCTAGATGATGTCACATAACTTCCTCCTTCAGGCTAGATGATGTCACATAACTTCCCCCTTCAGGCTAGATGATGTCACATAACGTCTTCCTTCAGGCTAGATGATGTCACATAACGTCTTCCTTCAGTCTAGATGATGTCACATAACTTCCTCCTTCAGGCTAGATGATGTCACATAACTTCCTCCTTCAGGCTAGATGATGTCACATAACTTCCTCCTTCAGGCTAGATGATGTCACATAACTTCCTCCTTCAGGCTAGATGATGTCACATAACTTCCTCCTTCAGGCTAGATGATGTCACATAACTTCCTCCTTCAGGCTAGATGATGTCACATAACGTCTTCCTTCAGGCTAGATGATGTCACATAACTTCCTCCTTCAGGCTAGATGATGTCACATAACTTCCTCCTTCAGGCTAGATGATGTCACATAACTTCCTCCTTCAGGCTAGATGATGTCACATAACTTCCTCCTTCAGGCTAGATGATGTCACATAACTTCCTCCTTCAGGCTAGATGATGTCACATAACTTCCTCCTTCAGGCTAGATGATGTCACATAACTTCCTCCTTCAGGCTAGATGATGTCATCTTGTAAAGTTTCTCCTTTTCACAGGCTGAGATTATATCATACGGTTAGATTCAAGACCAGGTTGTTGTTTTTTTGCCTGCAGAGTACTTTTTTTGTGGTATTGCATTAAAGATTGTGCTCGTCTGTCTACATTCATGTTGTGTCGTAGAATTGCATGAATTGTGTTTAATAAAAAAAGCATGATCTTCTCGGATCCTCTAGCCGGGGCTGAGCTCCTAATGTGTCTCTAGCCGGGGCTGAGCTCCTAATGTGTCTCTAGCCGGGGCTGAGCTCCTAATGTGTCTCTAGCCGGGGCTGAGCTCCTAATGTGTCTCTAGCCGGGGCTGAGCTCCTAATGTGTCTCTAGCCGGGGCTGAGCTCCTAATGTGTATCTAGCCGGGGCTGAGCTCCTAATGAGTCTCTAGCCGGGGCTGAGCTCCTAATGTGTCTCTAGCCGGGGCTGAGCTCCTAATGTGTCTCTAGCCGGGGCTGAGCTCCTAATGTGTCTCTAGCCGGGGCTGAGCTCCTAATGTGTCTCTAGCCGGGGCTGAGCTCCTAATGAGTCTCTAGCCGGGGCTGAGCTCCTAATGTGTCTCTAGCCGGGGCTGAGCTCCTAATGTGTCTCTAGCCGGGGCTGAGCTCCTAATGTGTCTCTAGCCGGGGCTGAGCTCCTAATGAGTCTCTAGCCGGGGCTGAGCTCCTAATGTGTCTCTAGCCGGGGCTGAGCTCCTAATGAGTCTCTAGCCGGGGCTGAGCTCCTAATGTGTCTCTAGCCGGGGCTGAGCTCCTAATGTGTCTCTAGCCGGGGCTGAGCTCCTAATGTGTCTCTAGCCGGGGCTGATGGAAAAAATAGCTTCCCCAAACTCTAAACTCTATGGGAACAGAGGAGAGACAGAGGAGAGACAGAGGAGAGACAGAGGAGAGACAGAGGAGAGACAGAGGAGAGACAGAGGAGAGACAGAGGAGAGACAGAGGAGGAGAAATAGACTGTATAGGCCTAGATGACAAAAAGAAGGACAACTCTAGTGACAGGTGAGTGTCCCCAGAGAGAAGAAGAGAAGAGAGATAGAAGAGATGGAGGAATGGACTGATCTGTCACAGAGTAGTTAAGAGAGAGGGATATTAATAGATGAAAAACATTACACAGCGATTGCTGAATCGTACCTGTCCCATCAGAGTAGGTATCCCCAGGGCTCTGTCTATCTCCTCCAGGCCATCAAAGTCCTTCAGCACTGTGTAGAGCTGTGACATGAGAGCCCCCTCGTCACTAGAACCCCCCCCACCAGGACCCCCAGTCCCCTGGCCCCCGGGCCCCGGACCCCCACACAACACCTCCTCCTCCTGCTGGGGGGCATACACAGATCTGGAGAGGAATAGAAGGTGGGGAGGAGAGGGGAGGGAGAGTAAGAGAAGGGGGGAGGGAGAGGAAGAGAAGGGGGGAGGAGGGAGGAGGGAGGGAGAGGAAGAGAAGGGGGGAGAGGGGAGGGAGGGAGAGGAAGAGAAGGGGAGGGAGAGGAAGAGAAGGGGGGGGAGAGGAAGAGAAGGGGGGGAGGGGGAGAGGGAGGGAGAGGAAGAGAAGGGGGGAGAGGAAGAGAAGGGGGGGAGAGGGGAGGGAGGGAAGGGAGGGAGAGGAAGAGAAGGGGGGAGGGAGGGGAGGGGGGAGAGGGAGAGGAAGAGAAGGGGGGAGGGAAGGGGAGGGGGAGAGGAAGAGAAGGGGGGAGAGGGGAGGGAGGGAGAGGAAGAGAAGGGGGGGGAGGGAAGGGGGGGAGAGGGAGGGAGAGGAAGAGAAGGGGGGGAGAGGGGAGGGAGGGAGAGGAAGAGAAGGGGGAGGGGGAGAGGAAGAGAAGGGGGAGGAGAGGAAGAGAAGGGGGAGGGGGGAGAGGGGAGGGGGGAGAGGAAGAGAAGGGGGGAGAGGAAGAGAAGGGGGAGAGGGGAGGAGGGAGAGGAAGAGAAGGGGGGAGAGGAAGAGAAGGGGAGGGAGAGGAAGAGAAGGGGGGGAAGAGAAGGGGAGGGAGAGGGAGAGGAGGGAGAGGAAGAGAAGGGAGGGAGAGGAAGAGAAGGGGGGAGAGGGAAGAGAAGGGGAGGGAGAGGAAGAGAAGGGGAGGGAGAGGAAGAGAAGGGGGGGGAGAGGAAGAGAAGGGGGGGAGAGGAAGAGAAGGGGGAGGGGAGAGGAAGAGAAGAAAGGGGAGAGGGAGAGGGGGAAGAGAAGGGGGGGAGAGGAAGGGGAGGGAAGGGGGGAGAGGAAGAGAAGGGGGGGGGAGAGGAAGAGAAGGGGAGGGAGAGGGGAGGGAGGGAGAGAGGAAGAGAAGGGGGGAGGGAAGAGAAGGGGAGGGAGAGGGGAGGGAGGGAGAGGAAGAGAAGGGGAGGGAGAGGGGAGGGAGGAGAGGGAAGAGAAGGGGAGGGAGAGGAAGAGAAGGGGGGAGGAAGAGAAGGGGAGGGAGAGGGGAAGGGAGGGAAGGGAGGGAGAGGAAGAGAAGGGGGGAGAGGGAGAGGAGGAAGAGGAAGAGAAGGGGGGAGGGAAGGGGGAGGGAGGGAGAGGAAGAGAAGGGGGGAGAGGGGAGGGAGGGAGAGGAAGAGAAGGGGGGAGAGGAAGAGAGGAGAGGAAGAGAAGGGGGAGGAGAGGAAGAGAAAGGGGGAGAGGGGAGGGAGAGGAAGAGAAGGGGGAGAGGAAGAGAAGGGGGAGAGGGAGGGGGGGAGAGAGGAAGAGAAGGGGGGAGAGGAAGAGAAGAAGGAGGGAGAGGAAGAGAAGGGGGGAAGAGAAGGGGAGAAGAAGGGGGGAGAGGGGAGGGAGGGAGAGGAAGAGAAGGGGAGGAGAGGAAGAGAAGGGGGGGGAGAGGAAGAGAAGGGGAGGGAGGGAAGAGAGGAAGAGAAGGGAGGGGAGAGGGGAAGAGAAGGGGGGAGAAGAGGAAGAGAAGGGGGGAGAGGAAGAGAAGGGAGGGGGAGGAAGAGAAGGGGGGAGAGGAAGAGAAGGGGGGAGAGGAAGAGAAGGGGGGAGGAAGAGAAGGGGAGGGAGAAGGAGGGAGGGAGAGGGAAGAGAAGGGGGGGAGAGGAAGAGAAGGAAGAGGAGAGGGGGGGAGGGAGGGAGAGGAAGAGAAGGAAGGGGAGGGAGAGGGAGGGGGGGAGAGGAAGAGAAGGGGAGGGAGAGGAAGAGAAGGGGGGGAGAGGAAGAGAAGGGGGGGAGAGGAAGAGAAGGGGAGGGAGAGGAAGAGAAGGGGAGGGAGAGGAAGAGGGGGGGGGGAGAGGAAGAGAAGGGGGGGGAGAGGGAGAGGAAGAGAAGGGGAGGGAGAGGAAGAGAAGGGGAGGGAGAGGAAGAGAAGGGGAGGGAGAGGAAGAGAAGGGGGGGGGGAGGAAGAGAAGGGGGGGAGAGGAAGAGAAGGGGAGGGAGAGGAAGAGAAGGGGGGAGAGGAAGAGAAGGGGGGAGAGGGAGAGGAAGAGAAGGGGAGGGAGAGGAAGAGAAGGGGAGGGAGAGGAAGAGAAGGGGAGGGAGAGGAAGAGAAGGGGAGGGAGAGGAAGAGAAGGGAAGAGGGAGAGGAAGAGAAGGGGGAGGGAGAGGAAGAGAAGGGGAGGGAGAGGAAGAGAAGGAGGGAGAGGAAGAGAAGGGGAGGGAGAGGAAGAGAAGGGGAGGGAGAGGAAGAGAAGGGGGGAGGAAGAGAAGGGGGGAGAGGAAGAGAAGGGGGGGGAGGGAAGAGAAGGGGAGGGAGAGGAAGAGAAGGGGGGAGAGGAAGAGAAGGGGGGAGGGAAGAGAGAAGGGGGGAGGAAGAGAAGGGGAGGGGGAGGGAGAGGAAGAGAAGGGGTGGGAGAGGAAAGAGAAGGGGAGGGAGAGGAAGAGAAGGGGGGAGGAAGAGAAGGGGGAGAGGGAAGAGAAGGGGGGAGAGGAAGAGAAGGGGGGAGAGGAGAGGAAGAGAAGGGGGGAGGGGGGGAGGGAAGAGAAGGGGGAGAGGAAGAGAAGGGGAGGGAGAGGAAGAGAAGGGGGGAAGAGAAGGGGGAGGGAGAGGGGGAAGAGAAGGGGAGGGAGAGGAAGAGAAGGGGGAGAGGAAGAGAAGGGGAGGGAGAGGAAGAGAAGGGGGAGGAGGAAGAGAAGGGGGGAGAGGAAGAGAAGGGGGGAGGAAGAGAAGGGGAGGGAGAGGAAGAGAAGGGGGGAGAGGGGAGGGAGGGAGAGGAAGAGAAGGGGAGGGAGGGAGAGGAAGAGAAGGGGGAGGGGAGGTAGAGGAAGAGAAGGGGGGAGAGGAAGAGAAGGGGAGGGAGGGAGGGAAGGGGAACAGAGGGGGATGGAAAGAAGGGGAGGGGGGAAGAGGGAGAGAAGGAGGGGAGGGGGAAGAGGGGGAAGAGGGAGAGAAGGAGGGGAGGGGGAAGAGGGAGAGAAGGGGGAGAGGGAGTGAAGGAGGGAGGGGGGGGAAGAGGGAGTGAAGGGGAAGGAAGAAGAGGGAGGGAAGGAGGGGAGGGGAAGAGGGAGAGAAGGAGGAAGAGGGAGAGAAGGAGGGGAGGTGGAAGAGGGAGTGAAGGGGGAGGGGGAAGAGGGAGGAAGAGAAGGGGAGGGGAGGGGGAAGAGGGAGGAAGGAGGGGAAGAGGGAGAGAAGGGGAGAGGGAGGAAGGAGGGGAGGGGGAAGAGGGAGGAAGGAGGGGAGGGGGAGAGGGAGGAAGGAGGGGAGGGGAAGAGGAGAGGGGGAAGGGGGGAGGGGGAAGAGGGGGGGAAGAGGGAGGGAAGGAGGGGAGGGGGGGGGAGAGGGAGTGAAGGAGGGGGAGGGGGAAGAGGGAGGAAGGGGAGGGGGAAGAGGGAGGAAGGAGGGGAGGGGGAAGAGGGAGTGAAGGGGGGAGGGGGAAGAGGGAGGAAGGAGGGGAGGGGGAAGAGGGGAGGAAGGGGGAGGGGGAAGAGGGAGGAAGGAGGGGAGGGGGAAGAGGGAGGAAGGGGGGAGGGGGAAGAGGGAGAGGGAGTGAAGGAGGGGAGGGGGAAGGGGGAGGGGGAAGAGGGAGTGAAGGAGGGGAGGGGGAAGAGGGAGTGAAGGAGGGGAGGGGGAAGAGGGAGTGAAGGAGGGGAAGGTTAAATTACCATAAGTTATTTTAACCACTTCTCTGTGCTGTAGTTAACTGATCCAAACCGTTTTAAAGTGGTTAGTCTGAACTATAAGAGTTGCTCCAGCGCCGACAGACAACGGTTCTGGTAAAGGAAGGATGTGACAGGTTCTGGTAAAGGAAGGATGTGACAGGTTCTGGGACAGGAAGGATGTGACAGGTTCTGGTAAAGGAAGGATGTGACAGGTTCTGGTAAAGGAAGGATGTGACAGGTTCTGGTAAAGGAAGGATGTGACAGGTTCTGGTAAAGGAAGGATGTGACAGGTTCTGGTAAAGGAAGGATGTGACAGGTTCTGGTAAAGGAAGGATGTGGCAGGTTCTGGTAAAGGAAGGATGTGACAGGTTCTGGTAAAAGAAGGATGTGACAGGTTCTGGTACAGGTTCTGGTACAGTGTGTGACAGGTTCTGGTACAGTGTGTGACAGGTTCTGGTACAGGTTCTGGTACAGTGTGTAACAGGTTCTGGTAAAGGAAGGATGTGTGACAGGTTCTGGTACGGTAGCTGCAGTAGTGATTGTAGGACAGAGGCCCGTGTAAAGTAGTCTCATGTAGTGTCCAGTAGAGTAGTACTGAGGGCTGGTTACCTGTTCTGGTTGAAGGCCTCAATAGGTATCATGCTGTCTGGCCATGGAGCCGTCTGATTGGGTGGAGCCTGTTGCTGGGAGAACTGGTGGGCCCGCATGCCCATCTCTTTAAAGAGAGAGAAATTCAAATTATATAACTTTATTAACCCCATGCCCATCTATATAGAGAGAGATTCAAATAATATAACTTTATTTACCCCATGGCTATTTATATATAGAAATTCAAATAATGTAACTTTATTAACCCCATGGCTATCTATATAGAGAGAGATTCAAATAATATAACTTTATTTACCCCATGGCTATCTATATATAGAAATTCAAATAATATAACTTTATTAACCCCATGGCTATCTATATAGAGAGAGATTCAAATAATATAACTTTATTAACCCCATGGCTTTCTATATATAGAAATTCAAATAATATAACTTTATTTACCCCATGGCTATCTATATATAGAAATTCAAATAATATAACTTTATTAACCCCATGGCTATCTATATAGAGAGAGATTCAAATAATATAACTTTATTAACCCCATGGCTTTCTATATATAGAAATTCAAATAATATAACTTTATTTACCCCATGGCTATCTATATATAGATTCAAATAATTGAACTTTATTAACCTACATGCCCATCTATATATATATAGAGAGATTCAAATTAATATAACTTTATTAACCCACATGTTCATTTCTGTTAGAGATTCAAATTAATATACACTACATGGCCAAAAGTATGTGGACACCCCTTCAAATTAGTGGATTTGGCTATTTCAGCCACACCCGTTGCTGACAGGTGTATAAAATCTAGCACACAGCCATGCAATCTCCACAGTAAAAACATTGTCAGTAGAATGACCTTAATGAAGGGCTCAGTGACTTTTCAAAGTGGCACCGTCATAGGATGCCACCTTTCCAACAAGTCAGTTCTTCAAATTTCTGCCCTACTAGAAACGCGTTCTCTGGAGTGATGAATCACGCTTCACCATCTGGCAGTCCGACGGTAGAATCTTGGTTTGGTGGATGCCAGGAGAACGCTACCTGCCCGAATGCAGAGACAACTGTAAAGTTTGGTGGAAGAGGAAAAATGGTCTGGGTCTGTTTTTCATGGTTCGGGCCCCTTAGTTCCAGTGAAGGGAAATCTTAACGTTACAGCATACAATGACATTCTAGATGATTCTGTGTTTCCAACTTTGTGGCAACAGTTTGGGGAAGGTCCTTTCCTGTTTCAGCATGACAGTGCCCCCGTGCACAGAGCGAGGTCCATACAGAAATGGTTTGTCGAGATCGGTGTGGAAGAACTTGACTGGCCTGCACAGAGCCCTGACCTCAACCCCATCAAACACCTTTGGGATGGATTGTAACGCAGACTGCGAGCCTGAAGGCCTAATCGCCCAGCATCAGTGCCCGACCTCACTAATGCTCTTGTATCTGAATGGAAGCAAGTCCCCGCAGCAATGTTCCAACATTTAGTGGAAAGCCTTCCCAGAAGAGTGGAGGAGGTTATAGCAGCAAAGGGGGAACCAACTCCATATTAATGACCATGATTTTGGAATGACATGTTCGAAAATGAGGTGTCCACATACTTTTGGCCACGTAGTGTACCATTATTAACCCCATGCCCATCTCTTTATGGACAGATTCAAATTAATATAACTTTACTAACCCTATACTCATCTCTTTAGAGAGAAATGTTCAAATGAATATAACTTTATTAACCCCATGTCCATCTCTTTATGGACAGAGATTCAAATGAAATAGACTGAGCTGCTAACCCCATGTCCATCTCTTTATGGACAGAGATTCAAATGAATATAACTTTATTAACCCCATGTCCATCTCTTTATGGACAGAGATTCAAATGAATATAACTTTATTAGAGTCCATCTCTTTATGGACAGAGATTCAAATGAATATAACTTTATTAACCCCATGTCCATCTCTTTATGGACAGAGATTCAAATGAATATAACTGGTTATTAACCCCATGTCCATCTCTTTATGGACAGAGATTCAAATGAATATAACTTTATTAACCCCATGTCCATCTCTTTATGGACAGAGATTCAAATGAATATAACTTTATTAACCCCATGCCCATCTCTTTATGGACAGAGATTCAAGTGAATATAACTTTATTAATCCCATGCCCATCTACATAGTGGTTAGAGAGAGGAGGCAGGGTCAAATAATATAACTTTATTAACCCCATGCTATCTATAGAGATTCAAATAATATAACTTGGGTATTAATCCTATGCCTATCTATATAGAGAGAGATTCAAATAATATAACTTTATTAACCCCATGCCCATCTCTTTATGGACAGATTCAAATTAATATAACTTTACTAACCCTATACTCATCTCTTTAGAGAGAAATGTTCAAATGAATATAACTTTATTAGAGAGAGACATTAAAATGTATATATAACTTTATTAACCCCATGCCCAAACCAGACTGAGCTGCTCGAGATAGGTAAGTAGCCTCGTGGTTAGAGTGTAGAGATGGCAGGTAGCCTAGTTGTTAGAGTGTAGAGGTGGCAGGGTAGCCTAGTGGTTAGAGTGTAGAGGAGGCAGGTAGCCTAGTGGTTAGAGTGTTGGACCAGTAACTGAAAGGTTGCTGGTTCGAATCCCCGAGCTGACAAGGTAAACATGTTGTTCTCCCCCTGAACAGGCAGTTAACCCACTGTTCCCCGATAGGCCGTCATTGTAAATAAGAATTTGTTCTTAACTGACTTGCCTAGTTAAATCAAGGTTAAATAAAAAAATATGACAACTGGCATTAGACAGTGTATCAGGGTGTTGTTCCTCTGACTGGCCAGCAGGTGTCAGCTTTATCCCAAACTCCCCAAAAAACTTTTATTTTTCAAAACTATTTGTGTACTTCTACATGAATATCAATAAATTGGTTTCCATTGACAACACAAATATGTTACATCAATTTGGTGGGTCCCAAAGCCCAATGATAAGAAACACTGACCTGTTAAGTGTATAGACCATGACAAATATATATTCTAGAGCAACCCTGGTATAGAACTAGAAATGATAGATATACAGTCTCACCGTTGGCCAGCGTCTGCCTGGGTGCAGGTCCTGGTAGACTGCTGGGTCTCATGAGGCCCCCGGCGCCTCCAGGGTTGGGCCCCATGCGGCTGTGCATCGTCCCCTGCTGACCTGGGGCCCCAGGAGGAGGGACCGAGGCTGAACCGCTCTGACCCGGGCCCACGGGACCCCAACCCCCCTCCTCCTGCTGGTGCTGCATGCCCTGCCGAGGACCACTCACTAGACCTGGGGGGGGGTAGACAGAGGGAGGGAGAGAGAGATCACGTGAGTGAGTAAATGTGTGGGGAGTGTCAGAGGGAAAAAGTGAGGGACAACAATATACCGCCCATCTACAAGGACAGAAGTCAACATAATTTTGTTCATATATTTGTTTGTTTCTTCTGTGAGTCGAAATGAAAGTGAGAGGAGAGGAACTGGCAGTGTGTGTCTGTGTGTGTGGGTGACTCCGACTCCCTCGACTTCCTGCACGGAAACAGGAAGTGACTCACTATGACGTGTCATCGGTCCCCACAGAGAGAGAGAGAAAGCTGACGTGTCAGACGGTAGCATAGAGAGGGGCAGCGAGTGACCAGGGAAACCTCTTACTAAATTACTCAAATGTAAATGTTTGTTGATAGCCTGAGTATTTGTAGATCAAGGAAAATACACAAAAAAAAGTGTAAGCCTTCGCTCTGACGGCTCCTCCCACCTGCGAGGTTGGCCTGGTTGGACATCATGGCGGAGTGGTTTCCCAAGATGCCTTGCTGCTGCTGTAGTGTGTAGGGGCTGGGGGTCCTCATTGGAGGATACTGGCCCTGTGGGGGCCGGACCCCTGACATGTTCATATCCAGGGATACACTCCTCAAAGGCAAACCCCTACCTGGACCCTGGCCCCCCGGACATCCGTAGTCTAGAGAGAGTGAGAGAGTGAGTGACAGTGAGAGAGAGAGTGAGTGAGTGACAGAGTGAGAGAGAGAGTGAGTGACAGTGAGAGAGAGTGAGAGAGTGAGTGAGTGACAGTGTGAGAGAGAGTGACAGTGAGAGGGTGAGAGAGAGAGAGAGAGAGAGAGACAGAGAGAGAGAGAGAGAGACAGAGAGAGAGAGCAGGTGTAGTGACACATTTGAGATAAAAAAAACATTCTAATCGGATACACGGTAAC
>NC_068448.1:78125703-78150703 GCF_023373465.1 Oncorhynchus keta
AGCTAGTTACCTGACAGGACAGGAAGGAGAGGGGAGGGGAGCTAGTTACCTGACAGGACTGGAAGGAGAGGGGAGCTAGTTACCTGACAGGACTGGAAGGAGAGGGGAGCTAGTTACCTGACAGGACTGGAAGGAGAGGGGAGCTAGTTACCTGACAGGACTGGAAGGAGAGGGGAGCTAGTTACCTGACAGGACTGGAAGGAGAGGGGAGCTAGTTACCTGATAGGACTGGAAGGAGAGGGGAGCTAGTTACCTGACAGGACTGGAAGGAGAGGGGAGCTAGTTACCTGACAGGACTGGAAGGAGAGGGGAGCTAGTTACCGGACAGGACTGGCAGGAGAGGGGAGCTAGTTACCTGATAGGACTGGAAGGAGAGGGGAGCTAGTTACCTGACAGGACTGGAAGGAGAGGGGAGCTAGTTACCTGACAGGACTGGAAGGAGAGGGGAGCTAGTTACCTGACAGGACTGGAAGGAGAGGGGAGCTAGTTACCTGACAGGACTGGAAGGAGAGGGGAGCTAGTTACCTGATAGGACTGGAAGGAGAGGGGAGCTAGTTACCTGATAGGACTGGAAGGAGAGGGGAGCTAGTTACCTGATAGGACTGGAAGGAGAGGGGAGCTAGTTACCTGATAGGACTGGAAGGAGAGGGGAGCTAGTTACCTGACAGGACTGGAAGGAGAGGGGAGCTAGTTACCTGACAGGACTGGAAGGAGAGGGGAGGGGAGCTAGTTACCTGACAGGACTGGAAGGAGAGGGGAGCTAGTTACCTAACAGGACTGAAAGGAGAGGGGAGCTAGTTACCTGGTAGGACTGGAAGGAGAGGGGAGCTAGTTACCTGACAGGACTGGAAGGAGAGGGGAGGGGAGCTAGTTACCGGACAGGACTGGAAGGAGAGGGGAGCTAGTTACCTGACAGGACTGGAAGGAGAGGGGAGCTAGTTACCTGACAGGACTGGAAGGAGAGGGGAGCTAGTTACCTGACAGGACTGGAAGGAGAGGGGAGCTAGTTACCTGACAGGACTGGAAGGAGAGGGGAGCTAGTTACCTGACAGGACTGGAAGGAGAGGGGAGCTAGTTACCTGATAGGACTGGAAGGAGAGGGGAGCTAGTTACCTGATAGGACTGGAAGGAGAGGGGAGCTAGTTACCTGGTAGGACTGGAAGGAGAGGGGAGCTAGTTACCTGACAGGACTGGAAGGAGAGGGGTTACCTGAGGGGAGCTAGTTACCTGACAGGACTGGAAGGAGAGGGGAGCTAGTTACCTAACAGGACTGAAAGGAGAGGGGAGCTAGTTACCTGGTAGGACTGGAAGGAGGGGGAGCTAGCTACCGGACAGGACAGGAATGAAAGGGGAGCTAGTTACCTGACAGGACTGGAAGGAGAGGGGAGGGGAGCTAGTTACCTGACAGGACTGGAAGGAGAGGGGAGCTAGTTACCTGACAGGACTGGAAGGAGAGGGGAGCTAGTTACCTGACAGGACTGGAAGGAGAGGGGAGCTAGTTACCTGACAGGACTGGAAGGAGAGGGGAGCTAGTTACCTGACAGGACTGGAAGGAGAGGGGAGCTAGTTACCTGGTAGGACTGGAAGGAGAGGGAAGCTAGTTACCTGGTAGGACTGGAAGGAGAGGGGAGCTAGTTACCTGACAGGACTGGAAGGAGAGGGGAGCTAGTTACCTGGTAGGACTGGAAGGAGAGGGAAGCTAGTTACCTGGTAGGACTGGAAGGAGAGGGAAGCTAGTTACCTGGTAGGACTGGAAGGAGAGGGGAGCTAGTTACCTGATAGGACTGGAAGGAGAGGGGAGCTAGTTACCTGATAGGACTGGAAGGAGAGGGGAGCTAGTTACCTGATAGGACTGGAAGGAGAGGGGAGCTAGTTACCTGATAGGACTGGAAGGAGAGGGGAGCTAGTTACCTGACAGGACTGGAAGGAGAGGGGAGCTGTTACCTGATAGGACTGGAAGGAGAGGGGAGCTAGTTACCTGACAGGACTGGAAGGAGAGGGAGCTAGTTACCTGGTAGGACTGGAAGGAGAGGGAGCTAGTTACCTGGTAGGACTGGAAGGACAGGGGAGCTAGTTACCTGACAGGACTGGAAGGAGAGGGGAGCTAGTTACCTGATAGGACTGGAAGGAGAGGGGAGGGGAGCTAGTTACCTGACAGGACTGGAAGGAGAGGGGAGCTAGTTACCTGACAGGACTGGAAGGAGAGGGGAGCTAGTTACCTGGTAGGACTGGAAGGAGAGGGGAGCTAGTTACCTGACAGGACTGGAAGGAGAGGGGAGCTAGTTACCTGACAGGACTGGAAGGAGAGGGGAGCTAGTTACCTGATAGGACTGGAAGGAGAGGGGAGCTAGTTACCTGACAGGACTGGAAGGAGAGGGGAGCTAGTTACCTGACAGGACTGGAAGGAGAGGGGAGCTAGTTACCTGGTAGGACTGGAAGGAGAGGGGAGGGGAGCTAGTTACCTGACAGGACTGGAAGGAGAGGGGAGCTAGTTACCTGACAGGACTGGAAGGAGAGGGGAGCTAGTTACCTGGTAGGACTGGAAGGAGAGGGGAGCTAGTTACCTGACAGGACTGGAAGGAGAGGGGAGCTAGTTACCTGATAGGACTGGAAGGAGAGGGGAGCTAGTTACCTGACAGGACTGGAAGGAGAGGGGAGCTAGTTACCTGGTAGGACTGGAAGGAGAGGGGAGCTAGTTACCTGGTAGGACTGGAAGGAGAGGGGAGCAAGTTACCTGACAGGACTGGAAGGAGAGGGGAGCTAGTTACCTGACAGGACTGGAAGGAGAGGGGAGCTAGTTACCTGACAGGACTGGAAGGAGAGGGGAGCTAGTTACCTGACAGGACTGGAAGGAGAGGGAAGCTAGTTACCTGACAGGACTGGAAGTAGAGGGAAGCAAGTTACCTGACAGGACTGGAAGGAGAGGGGAGCTAGTTACCTGACAGGACTGGAAGGAGAGGGGAGCTAGTTACCTGATAGGACTGGAAGGAGAGGGGAGCTAGTTACCTGGTAGGACTGGAAGGAGAGGGGAGCTAGTTACCTGGCAGGACTGGAAGGAGAGGGGAGCTAGTTACCTGGTAGGACTGGAAGGAGAGGGGAGCTAGTTACCTGGTAGGACTGGAAGGAGAGGGGAGCTAGTTACCTGGTAGGACTGGAAGGAGAGGGGAGCTAGTTACCTGACAGGACTGGAAGGAGAGGGGAGCTAGTTACCTGACAGGACTGGAAGGAGAGGGGAGCTAGTTACCTGACAGGACTGGAAGGAGAGGGGAGCTAGTTACCTGACAGGACTGGAAGGAGAGGGGAGCTAGTTACCTGACAGGACTGGAAGGAGAGGGGAGCTAGTTACCTGACAGGACTGGAAGGAGAGGGGAGCTAGTTACCTGACAGGACTGGAAGGAGAGGGGAGCTAGTTACCTGACAGGACTGGAAGGAGAGGGGAGCTAGTTACCTGATAGGACTGGAAGGACTGTTACCTGGTAGGACTGGAAGGAGGGGAGCTAGTTACCTGGTAGGACTGGAAGGAGAGGGGAGCTAGTTACCTGGTAGGACTGGAAGGAGAGGGGAGCTAGTTACCTGGTAGGACTGGAAGGAGGAGGGGAGCTAGTTACCTGACAGGACTGGAAGGAGAGGGGAGCTAGTTACCTGACAGGACTGGAAGGAGAGGGGAGCTAGTTACCTGACAGGACTGGAAGGAGAGGGAGCTAGTTACCTGGTAGGACTGGAAGGAGAGGGGAGCTAGCTACCGGACAGGACAGGAATGAAAGGGGAGCTAGTTACCTGACAGGACTGGAAGGAGAGGGGAGGGGAGCTAGTTACCTGACAGGACTGGAAGGAGAGGGGAGCTAGTTACCTGACAGGACTGGAAGGAGAGGGGAGCTAGTTACCTGACAGGACTGGAAGGAGAGGGGAGCTAGTTACCTGACAGGACTGGAAGGAGAGGGGAGCTAGTTACCTGACAGGACTGGAAGGAGAGGGGAGCTAGTTACCTGACAGGACTGGAAGGAGAGGGGAGCTAGTTACCTGATAGGACTGGAAGGAGAGGGGAGCTAGTTACCTGACAGGACTGGAAGGAGAGGGGAGCTAGTTACCTGACAGGACTGGAAGGAGAGGGGAGCTAGTTACCTGGTAGGACTGGAAGGAGAGGGGAGCTAGTTACCTGACAGGACTGGAAGGAGAGGGGAGCTAGTTACCTGGTAGGACTGGAAGGAGAGGGGAGCTAGTTACCTGACAGGACTGGAAGGAGAGGGGAGCTAGTTACCTGGTAGGACTGGAAGGAGAGGGGAGCTAGTTACCTGACAGGACTGGAAGGAGAGGGGAGCTAGTTACCTGACAGGACTGGAAGGAGAGGGGAGCTAGTTACCTGGTAGGACTGGAAGGAGAGGGGAGCTAGTTACCTGACAGGACTGGAAGGAGAGGGGAGCTAGTTACCTGGTAGGACTGGAAGGAGAGGGGAGCTAGTTACCTGGTAGGACTGGAAGGAGAGGGGAGCTAGTTACCTGGTAGGACTGGAAGGAGAGGGGAGCTAGTTACCTGACAGGACTGGAAGGAGAGGGGAGCTAGTTACCTGATAGGACTGGAAGGAGAGGACTGGAGGGGAGCTAGTTACCTGGTAGGACTGGAAGGAGAGGGGGGGAGCTAGTTACCTGATAGGACTGGAAGGAGAGGGGAGGGGAGCTAGTTACCTGGTAGGACTGGAAGGAGAGGGGAGGGGAGCTAGTTACCTGATAGGACTGGAAGGAGAGGGGAGCTAGTTACCTGGTAGGACTGGAAGGAGAGGGGAGCTAGTTACCTGGTAGGACTGGAAGGAGAGGGGAGCTAGTTACCTGGTAGGACTGGAAGGAGAGGGGAGCTAGTTACCTGGTAGGACTGGAAGGAGAGGGGAGGGGAGCTAGTTACCTGGTAGGACTGGAAGGAGAGGGGAGGGGAGCTAGTTACCTGGTAGGACTGGAAGGAGAGGGGAGCTAGTTACCTGGTAGGACTGGAAGGAGAGGGGAGCTAGTTACCTGGTAGGACTGGAAGGAGAGGGGAGGGGAGCTAGTTACCTGGTAGGACTGGAAGGAGAGGGGAGCTAGTTACCTGGTAGGACTGGAAGGAGAGGGGAGCTAGTTACCTGACAGGACTGGAAGGAGAGGGGAGCTAGTTACCTGGTAGGACTGGAAGGAGAGGGGAGCTAGTTACCTGGTAGGACTGGAAGGAGAGGGGAGCTAGTTACCTGGTAGGACTGGAAGGAGAGGGGAGCTAGTTACCTGACAGGACTGGAAGGAGAGGGGAGCTAGTTACCTGGTAGGACTGGAAGGAGAGGGGAGCTAGTTACCTGATAGGACTGGAAGGAGAGGGGAGCTAGTTACCTGATAGGACTGGAAGGAGAGGGGAGCTAGTTACCTGACAGGACTGGAAGGAGAGGGGAGCTAGTTACCTGATAGGACTGGAAGGAGAGGGGAGCTAGTTACCTGACAGGACTGGAAGGAGAGGGGAGCTAGTTACCTGGTAGGACTGGAAGGAGAGGGAAGCTAGTTACCTGGTAGGACTGGAAGGAGAGGGAAGCAAGTTACCTGACAGGAGTGGAAGGAGAGGGGAGCTAGTTACCTGACAGGACTGGAAGGAGAGGGGAGCTAGTTACCTGGTAGGACTGGAAGGAGAGGGGAGCTAGTTACCTGACAGGACTGGAAGGAGAGGGAAGCTAGTTACCTGGTAGGACTGGAAGGAGAGGGGAGCTAGTTACCTGACAGGACTGGAAGGAGAGGGGAGCTAGTTACCTGACAGGACTGGAAGGAGAGGGGAGCTAGTTACCTGATAGGACTGGAAGGAGAGGGGAGCTAGTTACCTGACAGGACTGGAAGGAGAGGGAGCTAGTTACCTGACAGGACTGGAAGGAGAGGGGAGCTAGTTACCTGGTAGGACTGGAAGGAGAGGGGAGGGGAGCTAGTTACCTGATAGGACTGGAAGGAGAGGGGAGCTAGTTACCTGACAGGACTGGAAGGAGAGGGAAGCTAGTTACCTGGTAGGACTGGAAGGAGAGGGGAGCTAGTTACCGGACAGGACTGGAAGGAGAGGGAAGCAAGTTACCTGATAGGACTGGAAGGAGAGGGGAGCTAGTTACCTGGCAGGACTGGAAGGAGAGGGGAGCTAGTTACCTGGTAGGACTGGAAGGAGAGGGGAGCTAGTTACCTGGTAGGACTGGAAGGAGAGGGGAGCAAGTTACCTGGTAGGACTGGAAGGAGAGGGGAGCTAGTTACCTGACAGGACTGGAAGGAGAGGGGAGCTAGTTACCTGACAGGACTGGAAGGAGAGGGGAGCTAGTTACCTGACAGGACTGGAAGGAGAGGGAAGCTAGTTACCTGACAGGACTGGAAGGAGAGGGAAGCTAGTTACCTGACAGGACTGGAAGGAGAGGGAGCTAGTTACCTGACAGGACTGGAAGGAGAGGGGAGCTAGTTACCTGATAGGACTGGAAGGAGAGGGGAGCTAGTTACCTGGTAGGACTGGAAGGAGAGGGGAGCTAGTTACCTGGCAGGACTGGAAGGAGAGGGGAGCTAGTTACCTGGTAGGACTGGAAGGAGAGGGGAGCTAGTTACCTGGTAGGACTGGAAGGAGAGGGGAGCAAGTTACCTGGTAGGACTGGAAGGAGAGGGGTTAGCTAGTTACCTGACAGGACTGGAAGGAGAGGGGAGCTAGTTACCTGACAGGACTGGAAGGAGAGGGGAGCTAGTTACCTGACAGGACTGGAAGGAGAGGGAGCAAGTTACCTGACAGGACTGGAAGGAGAGGGGAGCTAGTTACCTGACAGGACTGGAAGGAGAGGGGACCTAGTTACCTGACAGGACTGGAAGGAGAGGGAGCTAGTTACCTGACAGGACTGGAAGGAGAGGGGAGCTAGTTACCTGATAGGACTGGAAGGAGAGGGAGCTAGTTACCTGGTAGGACTGGAAGGAGAGGGGAGCTAGTTACCTGACAGGACTGGAAGGAGAGGGGAGCTAGTTACCTGATAGGACTGGAAGGAGAGGGAGCTAGTTACCTGACAGGACTGGAAGGAGAGGGGAGCTAGTTACCTGGTAGGACTGGAAGGAGAGGGGAGGGGAGCTAGTTACCTGACAGGACTGGAAGGAGAGGGGAGGGGAGCTAGTTACCTGATAGGACAGGAAGGAGAGGGGAGCTAGTTACCTGGTAGGACAGGAAGGAGAGTGTGTCACTGATCACATAAAGAGGTGGTGCTGCTCTGGCAATGTCACACAGGAAGTGAGTAAACGGTGCTGCATAAAGAGAGGACCTTAATGAGGTCAGGGATGATGTCATGCGCTCTGATCATCCCCCTTTTCTCTCCTCTCGTCTTCCCTCCTCCATCGTATATTCTCCACCTCTACATCCTTCTCCTTTCCTTATCTATCCTCCCCACTATTCTCCACCTCTACATCCTTCTCCTTTCTTTATCTATCCTCCCCACTATTCTCCACCTCTACATCCTTCTCCTTTCCTTATCTATCCTCCCCACTATTCTCCACCTCTACATCCTTCTCCTTTCCTTATCTATCCTCCCCACTATTCTCCACCTCTACATCCTTCTCCTTATATCCATCTTCCCCACTATTCTCCACCTCTACATCCTTCTCCTTATCTATCCTCCCCACTATTCTCCACCTCTACATCCTTCTCCTTTCCTTATCTATCCTCCCCACTATTCTCCACCTCTACATCCTTCTCCTTATATCCATCTTCCCCACTATTCTCCACCTCTACATCCTTCTCCTTATCTATCCTCCCCACTATTCTCCACCTCTACATCCTTCTCCTTTCCTTATCTATCCTCCCACTATTCTCCACCTCTACATCCTTCTCCTTATCTATCCTCCCCACTATTCTCCACCTCTACATCCTTCTCCTTTCCCCACTTATCTATCCTCCACACTATTCTCCACCTCTACATCCTTCTCCTTTCCTTATCTATCCTCCACACTATTCTCCACCTCTACATCCTTCTCCTTTCCTTATCTATCTTCCCCACTATTCTCCACCTCTACATCCTTCTCCTTATCTATCTTCCCCACTATTCTCCACCTCTACATCCTTCTCCTTATCTATCCTCCCCACTATTCTCCACCTCTACATCCTTCTCCTTTCCTTATCTATCTTCCCCACTATTCTCCACCTCTACATCCTTCTCCTTATCTATCCTCCCCACTATTCTCCACCTCTACATCCTTCTCCTTTCCTTATCTATCTTCCACACTATTCTCCACCTCTACATCCTTCTCCTTTCCTTATCTATCCTCCACACTATTCTCCACCTCTACATCCTTCTCATTTCCTATCTATCCTCCCCACTATTCTCCACCTCTACATCCTTCTCCTTATATCCATCTTCCCCACTATTCTCCACCTCTACATCCTTCTCCTTATCTATCCTCCCACTATTCTCCACCTCTACATCCCTCTCCTTTCCTTATCTATCTTCCCCACTATTCTCCACCTCTACATCCTTCTCCTTATCTATCCTCCCCACTATTCTCCACCTCTACATCCTTCTCCTTTCCTTATCTATCTTCCCCACTATTCTCCACCTCTACATCCTTCTCCTTATCTATCCTCCCCACTATTCTCCACCTCTACATCCTTCTCCTTTCCTTATCTATCTTCCCCACTATTCTCCACCTCTACATCCTTCTCCTTATCTATCCTCCCCACTATTCTCCACCTCTACATCCTTCTCCTTATCTATCTTCCCCACTATTCTCCACCTCTACATCCTTCTCCTTTCCTTATCTATCTTCCCCACTATTCTCCACCTCTACATCCTTCTCCTTATCTATCCTCCCCACTATTCTCCACCTCTACATCCTTCTCCTTATCTATCCTCCCCACTATTCTCCACCTCTACATCCTTCTCCTTTCCTTATCTATCTTCCCCACTATTCTCCACCTCTACATCCTTCTCCTTTCCTTATCTATCTTCCCCACTATTCTCCACCTCTACATCCTTCTCCTTTCCTTATCTATCTTCCCCACTATTCTCCACCTCTACATCCTTCTCCTTATCTATCCTCCCCCACTATTCTCCACCTCTACATCCTTCTCCTTATCTATCCTCCCCACTATTCTCCACCTCTACATCCTTCTCCTTTCCTTATCTATCCTCCCCACTATTCTCCACCTCTACATCCTTCTCCTTTCCTTATCTATCCTCCCCACTATCCTCCACCTCTACATCCTTCTCCTTATCTATCCTCCCCTTCTCCTTACTATTCTCCACCTCTACATCCTTCTCCTTTCCTTATCTATCCTCCACACTATTCTCCACCTCTACATCCTTCTCCTTATCTATCCTCCCCACTATTCTCCACCTCTACATCCTTCTCCTTTCCTTATCTATCTTCCCCACTATCTCTCCACCTCTACATCCTTCTCCTTCCCTTATCTATCCTCCCCACTATTCTCCACCTCTACATCCTTCTCCTTTCCTTATCTATCTTCCCCACTATTCTCCACCTCTACATCCTTCTCCTTATCTATCCTCCCCACTATTCTCCACCTCTACATCATTCTCCTTTCCTTATCTATCTTCCACACTATTCTCCACCTCTACATCCTTCTCCTTTCCTTATCTATCCTCCCCACTATTCTCCACCTCTACATCCCTCTCCTTTCCTTATCTATCTTCCCCACTATTCTCCACCTCTACATCCTTCTCCTTATCTATCCTCCCCACTATTCTCCACCTCTACATCCTTCTCCTTTCCTTATCTATCGTCCACACTATTCTCCACCTCTACATCCTTCTCCTTATCTATCTTCCCCACTATTCTCCACCTCTACGTCCTTCTCCTTATCTATCTTCCACATTCTCCATTCTCCATCCTTCTCCTTTCATCCTTCTCCTTATCTATCTTCCCCACTATTCTCCACCTCTACGTCCTTCTCCTTTCCTTATCTATCTTCCCCACTATTCTCCACCTCTACATCCTTCTCCTTATCTATCTTCCCCACTATTCTCCACCTCTACATCCTTCTCCTTTCCTTATCTATCTTCCCCACTATTCTCCACCTCTACATCCTTCTCCTTTCCTTATCTATCTTCCCCACTATTCTCCACCTCTACATCCTTCTCCTTTCCTTATCTATCCTCCCCACTATTCTCCACCTCTACATCCTTCTCCTTTCCTTATCTATCTTCCCCACTATTCTCCACCTCTACATCCTTCTCCTTTCCTTATCTATCTTCCCCACTATTCTCCACCTCTACATCCTTCTCCTTTCCTTATCTATCTTCCCCACTATTCTCCACCTCTACATCCTTCTCCTTATCTATCTTCCCCACTATTCTCCACCTCTACATCCTTCTCCTTTCTATCCATCCCCCACTATTCTCCACCTCTACATCCTTCTCCTTTCCTTATCTATCCTCCCACTATTCTCCACCTCTACATCCTTCTCCTTTCCTATCCATCTTCCCCACTATTCTCCACCTCTACATCCTTCTCCTTATCCATCTTCCCCACTATTCTCCACCTCTACATCCTTCTCCTTTCCTTATCTATCCTCCCCACTATTCTCCACCTCTACATCCTTCTCCTTTCCTTATCTATCCTCCCCACTATTCTCCACCTCTACATCCTTCTCCTTTCCTTATCTATCCACCCCACTATTCTCCACCTCTACATCCTTCTCCTTTCCTTATCTATCCTCCCCACTATTCTCCACCTCTACATCCTTCTCCTTTCCTTATCTATCCTCCCCACTATTCTCCACCTCTACATCCTTCTCCTTTCCTTATCTATCCACCCCACTATTCTCCACCTCTACATCCTTCTCCTTTCCTTATCTATCCACCCCACTATTCTCCACCTCTACATCCTTCTCCTTTCCTTATCTATCCTCCCCACTATTCTCCACCTCTACATCCTTCTCCTTTCCTTATCTATCCTCCACACTATTCTCCACCTCTACATCCTTCTCCTTATCTATCTTCCCCACTATTTTCCACCTCTACATCCTTCTCCTTATCTATCTTCCCCACTATTCTCCACCTCTACATCCTTCTCCTTATCTATCCTCCCCACTATTCTCCACCTCTACATCCTTCTCCTTTCCTTATCTATCTTCCCCACTATTCTCCACCTCTACATCCTTCTCCTTTCCTTATCTATCCTCCACACTATTCTCCACCTCTACATCCTTCTCCTTATCTATCCTCTCCACTATTCTCCACCTCTACATACTCTCCTTATCTATCCTCCCCACTATTCTCCACCTCTACATCCTTCTCCTTATCTATCCTCCCCACTATTCTCCACCTCTACATCATTCTCCTTATCTATCTTCCCCACTATGCTCCACCTCTACATCCTTCTCCATCTTCCACACTATCCTCCACCTCTACATCCCTCTCCTTTCCTTATCTATCTTCCCCACTATTCTCCACCTCTACATCCTTCTCCTTATCTATCCTCCCCACTATTCTCCACCTCTACATCATTCTCCTTTCCTTATCTATCTTCCACACTATTCTCCACCTCTACATCCTTCTCCTTTCCTTATCTATCCTCCACACTATTCTCCACCTCTACATCCCTCTCCTTTCCTTATCTATCTTCCCCACTATTCTCCACCTCTACATCCTTCTCCTTATCTATCCTCCCCACTATTCTCCACCTCTACATCATTCTCCTTTCCTTATCTATCTTCCACACTATTCTCCACCTCTACATCCTTCTCCTTTCCTTATCTATCCTCCCCACTATTCTCCACCTCTACATCCCTCTCCTTTCCTTATCTATCTTCCCCACTATTCTCCACCTCTACATCCTTCTCCTTATCTATCCTCCCCACTATTCTCCACCTCTACATCCTTCTCCTTTCCTTATCTATCGTCCACACTATTCTCCACCTCTACATCCTTCTCCTTATCTATCTTCCCCACTATTCTCCACCTCTACGTCCTTCTCCTTATCTATCTTCCACACTATTCTCCACCTCTACATCCTTCTCCTTTCCTTATCTATCTTCCACACTATTCTCCACCTCTACATCCTTCTCCTTATCTATCTTCCCCACTATTCTCCACCTCTACATCCTTCTCCTTATCTATCCTCCCCACTATTCTCCACCTCTACGTCCTTCTCCTTTCCTTATCTATCTTCCCCACTATTCTCCACCTCTACATCCTTCTCCTTATCTATCCTCCCCACTATTCTCCACCTCTACATCCTTCTCCTTTCCTTATCTATCTTCCCCACTATTCTCCACCTCTACATCCTTCTCCTTTCCTTATCTATCTTCCCCACTATTCTCCACCTCTACATCCTTCTTCTCCTTTCCTTATCTATCTTCCCCACTATTCTCCACCTCTACATCCTTCTCCTTATCTATCTTCCCCACTATTCTCCACCTCTACGTCCTTCTCCTTATCTATCTTCCCCACTATTCTCCACCTCTACATCCTTCTCCTTTCCTTATCCATCTTCCCCACTATTCTCCACCTCTACATCCTTATCTATCCTCCCCACTATTCTCCACCTCTACATCCTTCTCCTTTCCTTATCCATCTTCCCCACTATTCTCCACCTCTACATCCTTCTCCTTATCCATCTTCCCCACTATTCTCCACCTCTACATCCTTCTCCTTTCCTTATCTATCCTCCCCACTATTCTCCACCTCTACATCCTTCTCCTTATCTATCTTCCCCACTATTCTCCACCTCTACATCCTTCTCCTTTCCTTATCTATCTTCCCCACTATTCTCCACCTCTACATCCTTCTCCTTTCCTTATCTATCCTCCCCACTATTCTCCACCTCTACATCCTTCTCCTTTCCTTATCTATCCACCCCACTATTCTCCACCTCTACATCCTCCTTTCCCTACTATTCTCCACCTCTACATCCTTCTCCTTTCCTTATCTATCCTCCCCACTATTCTCCACCTCTACATCCTTCTCCTTTCCTTATCTATCCTCCCCACTATTCTCCACCTCTACATCCTTCTCCTTTCCTATCTATCCTCCCCACTATTCTCCACCTCTACATCCTTCTCCTTATCTATCCTCCCCACTATTCTCCACCTCTACATCCTTCTCCTTATCTATCTTCCCCACTATTTTCCACCTCTACATCCTTCTCCTTATCTATCTTCCCCACTATTCTCCACCTCTACATCCTTCTCCTTATCTATCCTCCCCACTATTCTCCACCTCTACATCCTTCTCCTTTCCTTATCTATCCTCCCCACTATTCTCCACCTCTACATCCTTGTCCTTATCTATCCTCCACCTCTACATCCTTCTCCTTTCCTTATCTATCCTCCCCACTATTCTCCACCTCTACATCCTTCTCCTTTCCTTATCTATCCTCCACACTATTCTCCACCTCTACATCCTTCTCCTTTCCTTATCTATCTTCCCCACTATTTTCCACCTCTACATCCTTCTCCTTATCTATCTTCCCCACTATTCTCCACCTCTACATCCTTCTCCTTATCTATCCTCCCCACTATTCTCCACCTCTACATCCTTCTCCTTTCCTTATCTATCTTCCACACTATCCTCCTCTCAGAAACCCAATAACTTGCTTTCTATCCTTCTTCTCCTCCCACCCACCTCCCTCTACTATCTCCCCACTATTCTCCCCTCCCTCCCTCCCTCCCTCCCTCCCCCCTCCCTCCCTCCTTCCCTTCCTCTCCTCCTCTCCCTCCCCTCCCTCTCCTTCCTCCCCCCTCTCTTCCCACCCACCTCCATCTACTCCCCTCTCCTCGTCCTTCCTCCCTCACCTCCACTACTCCCCTCTCCTCCCACCCACCTCCATCTACTCCCCTCTCCTCCTCCTTCCTCCTACCCACCCACCTCACTACTCCCCTCTCCTTCCTCCCTCTCCTCCCACCCTCCTCTCCTCTCCTCTCCCTTCCCCTCCCCTCCCCTCCTCTCCTCTCCTCTCATTGGAAGACTCCATCGGTTAGATTAGTTCACTGTAATCTCTCTCTCTGGGTTGCTAATCTATTTAGGCAAATGTCTCAAAAGGCCTTTATTCTATCTAGGGAATAGGGTGCCACAAACTGTAAATGATTGACAACAAGTATTTTGCAACAACAATACCAACGATACCAGACAGAAGATCTCTGACCATCCGACTAGAAACGGGAACCGAGAGAGAGCGAGAGAAGAAGTAAACAGAAGAAGAATTGCCCATCCCTCCCTCCCTCCCTCCCTTCCTTCCTTCTGAGAAAAGCAGGCCAGCATCAGATCAGTGGTTGGTTCTCTGTGATTCTCTCAACCTCCTACATAGTTCAGACAAGGTATTTTCTAGATGGCTACATATCACAAATCAGGTTCCTCATTTGGCCAGCTGCCAACCATACATTGGTTAACTTCTCCTGACCCACTAATTCAGAACACATTTACTTGGCCACGTAAGAAATGTATCTCTCTTCAGATGATAAGAGCAGTGACAGCAGGTGGCAGTAGTGAGGTCATCAGTAGTGGACCCTGATTACGTCTTCTTTCCCACAGAGCACCTGTATAACCCTGGCTGAAGCCCAGCTCTGGACTCCAGGAGAGGTGAAAGGAAGTGGATTAGCTGGACAAACTCTATCCTCTCTCATATGGAGAGGGGAGGCAAAGCTCAACTTCATCCAGTCCACTACTGTAGTCCCTCTCTGACCTTAATAATAATATATGCCATTTAGCGGACGCTTTTATCCAAAGCGACTTACAGTCATGTGTGCATACATTCTACGTATGGGTGGTCCCGGGAATCGAACCCACTACCCTGGCGTTACAAGCGCCATGCTCTACCAACTGAGCTACAGAAGGACCTTCAGCCAGTCCACTACTGTAGTCCCTCTCTGACCTTCAGCCAGTCCACTACTGTAGTCCCTCTCCTCTCTGACCTTCAGCCAGTCCACTACTGTAGTCCCTCTCCTCTCTGACCTTCAGCCAGTCCACTACTGTAGTCCCTCTCTGACCTTCAGCCAGTCCACTACTGTAGTCCCTCTCTGACCTTCAGCCAGTCCACTACTGTAGTCCCTCTCTGACCTTCAGCCAGTCCACTACTGTAGTCCCTCTCTGACCTTCAGCCAGTCCACTACTGTAGTCCCTCTCTGACCTTCAGCCAGTCCACTACTGTAGTCCCTCTCCTCTCTGACCTTCAGCCAGTCCACTACTGTAGTCCCTCTCTGACCTTCAGCCAGTCCACTACTGTAGTCCCTCTCTGACCTTCAGCCAGTCCACTACTGTAGTCCCTCTCCTCTCTGACCTTCAGCCAGTCCACTACTGTAGTCCCTCTCCTCTCTGACCATCAGCCAGTCCACTACTGTAGTCCCTCTCTGACCTTCAGCCAGTCCACTACTGTAGTCCCTCTCCTCTCTGACCTTCAGCCAGTCCACTACTGTAGTCCCTCTCCTCTCTGACCTTCAGCCAGTCCACTACTGTAGTCCCTCTCAGACCTTCAGCCAGTCCACTACTGTAGTCCCTCTCTGACCTTCAGCCAGTCCACTACTGTAGTCCATCTCCTCTCTGATTTCTCATTTAGCTCTGCATTCATCAATAATTCAGCCCTCAAATCAAATTGTATTTCTTAGTTGCATACACATATTTAGCAGATGCTATTGCGGGTGTAGCGAAATGCTTTTGAACAGAGAGAGGATAGAAGGAGAGTAGGAGAGGAGAGAGGGAGAGAGCGAGGGAGGAGAGAGGGAGAGAGCGAGAGAGGAAAGAGGAGAGAGCGAGACAGGATTGAGAGAGAGGAGAGAGGATAGAGGGAGAGAAAGAGGAGAGAGGATAGAGGGAGAGAGAGAGAGGATAGAGGGAGAGAGGGAGAGAGGATAGAGGGAGAGAGAGAGGATAGAGGGAGAGAGGATAGAGGGAGAGAGAGAGGATAGAGGGAGAGGATAGAGGGAGAGAGGATAGAGGGAGAGAGGATAGAGGGAGAGAGAGAGGATAGAGGGAGAGAGAGAGGATAGAGGGAGAGAGGATAGAGGGAGAGAGAGAGAGATAGAGAGAGAGAGGATAGAGGGAGAGAGAGGAGGGATAGAGAGAGAGAGATAGAGGGAGAGAAAGAGGATAGAGGGAGAGAGAGAGAGAGGATAGAGGGAGAGAGGATAGAGGGAGAGAGAGAGAGAGGATAGAGGGAGAGAGGATAGAGGGAGAGAGGATAGAGGGAGAGAGAGAGAGGATAGAGGGAGTGAAAGAGGATAGAAGGAGAGGGAGAGAGAGGATAGCGGGAGAGAGGATAGAGGGAGTGAAAGAGAGGATAGAGAGAGAGAAAGAGAGGATAGAGGGGGAGAGGATAGAGGGAGAGAGGATATAAAGAGAGAAAGAGAGGATAGAGAGAGAGACAGAGAGGATAGAGGGAGAGAAAGAGAGGATAGAGGGAGAGAAAGAGAGGATAGAGGGAGATAGGATAGAGGGAGAGAGGATAGAGGGAGATATGATAGAGGGACTGAAAGAGAGGATAGAGGGAGAGAGGATAGAGGGAGAGAGGATAGAGGATAGAGGGATAGAGGATAGAGGGAGAGATGATAGAGGGAGAGATGATAGAGGGAGAGATGATAGAGGGAGAGATGATAGAGGGAGAGAGGATAGAGGGAGAGGATATAGGGAGAGAGGATAGAGGGAGAGATGATAGAGAGGATAGAGGGAGAGAGGATAGAGGGATAGGATAGAGGGAGAGGATAGAGAGAGAGGATAGAGGGAGTGAGGATAGAGGGAGTGAGGATAGAGGGAGAGGATAGAGGGAGTGAAAGAGAGGATAGAGGGAGAGAGGATAGAGGGAGAGAGGATAGAGGGAGAGAGGATATCAGCCATGGGATCTATCCAACTATCTTACTGGCTAGAGGGAGAGGATAGAGGAAGTGAGGATAGAGGGAGAGGATAGAGGGAGAGAGGATAGAGGGAGAGGATAGAGGGAGTGAAAGAGAGGATAGAGGGAGAGAGGATAGAGGGAGAGGATAGAGGGAGTGAAAGAGAAGACAGAGGGAGAGAGGATAGAGGGAGAGAGGATAGAGGGAGAGAGGATAGAGGGAGAGAGGATAGAGGGAGAGAGGATATATCAGCCATGTGATCTATCCAACTATCTTACTGGCTAGAGGGAGAGGATAGAGGGAGTGAGGATAGAGGGAGAGGATAGAGAGAGAGAGGATAGAGGGAGAGGATAGAGGGAGAGGATAGAGAGAGAGGATAGAGGGAGAGAGGATAGAGGGAGAGGATAGAGGGAGTGAAAGAGAGGATAGAGGGAGAGAGGATAGAGGGAGAGGATAGAGGGAGAGAGGATATATCAGCCATGTGATCTATCCAACTATCTTAGAGGGGAGGAGAGGGAGAGGGAGGGAGAGGATAGAGGGAGAGAGGGAGAGGATAGAGGGAGAGAGGATAGAGGAGAGGATAGAGGGAGAGAGGATAGAGGGAGTGAGGATAGAGGAGAGGATAGAAGAGAGGGAAAGAGGGAGGAGAAAGAGGATAGAGGGAGAGAGGATAGAGGGAGAGAGGATAGAGGGAGAGGATAGAGGGAGTGAAAGAGAGGATAGAGGGAGAGAGGATAGAGGGAGAGAGAGAGAGAGGATAGAGGGAGTGAAAGAGGATAGAAGGAGAGGGAGAGAGAGGATAGCGGGAGAGAGGATAGAGGGAGTGAAAGAGAGGATAGAGAGAGAGAAAGAGAGGATAGAGGGGGAGAGGATATAGGGAGAGAAAGAGGGGATAGAGGGAGAGAGGATAGAGGGAGAGAGGATAGAAAGAGAGAAATAGGGGATAGAGGGAGTGAAAGAGAGGATAGAGGGAGAAAGGATAGAGGGAGAGAGGATAGAGGGAGAGAGGATAGAGGGAGAGAAAGAGAGGATAGAGGGAGAGAGGATAGAGGGAGAGAGGACAGAGAGAGAGAAAGAGAGGATAGAGGGAGAGAAAGAGAGGATAGAGGGAGAGAAAGAGAGGATAGAGGGAGATAGGATAGAGGGAGATAGGATAGAGGGACTGAAAGAGAGGATAGAGGGAGAGAGGATAGAGGTTAGAGGGAGAGATGATAGAGGGAGAGAGGATAGAGGATAGAGGGAGAGATGATAGAGGGAGGGAGGATAGAGGGAGAGATGATAGAGGGAGAGAGGATAGAGGGAGAGAGGATAGAGGGAGAGAGGATAGAGGGAGTGAGGATAGAGGGAGAGATGATAGAGGGAGTGAGGATAGAGGGAGAGAGGGAGTGAGGATAGAGGGAGAGATGATAGAGAGGATAGAGGATAGAGGGAGAGAGGATAGAGGGAGAGGATAGAGGGAGAGGATAGAGAGAGAGGATAGAGGGAGTGAGGATAGAGGGAGTGAGGATAGAGGGAGAGGATAGAGGGAGTGAAAGAGAGGATAGAGGGAGAGAGGATAGAGGGAGAGGATAGAGGGAGTGAAAGAGAGGATAGAGGGAGAGAGGATAGAGGGAGAGGATAGAGGGAGTGAAAGAGAGGACAGAGGGAGAGGATAGAGGGAGAGAGGATAGAGGGAGAGAGGATAGAGGGAGAGAGGATAGAGGGAGTGAAAGAGAGGACAGAGGGAGAGGATAGAGAGAGATGATAGAGGGAGTGAGGATAGAGGGAGTGAGGATAGAGGGAGAGGATAGAGGGAGAGGATAGAGGGAGTGAAAGAGAAGACAGAGGGAGAGGATAGAGGGAGAGAGGATAGAGGGAGAGAGGATATATCAGCCATGTGATCTATCCAACTATCTTACTGGCTAGAGGGAGAGGATAGAGGGAGTGAGGATAGAGGGAGAGGATAGAGGGAGAGAGGATAGAGGGAGAGGATAGAGGGAGAGAGGATAGAGGGAGTGAGGATAGAGGGAGAGGATAGAAAGAGAGGAAAGAGGGAGTGAAAGAGAGGATAGAGGGAGAGAGGATAGAGGGAGAGAGGATAGAGGGAGAGGATAGAGGGAGTGAAAGAGAGGATAGAGGGAGAGAGGATAGAGGGAGAGAGAGAGGATAGAGGGAGTGAAAGAGGATAGAAGGAGAGGGAGAGAGAGGATAGCGGGAGAGAGGATAGAGGGAGTGAAAGAGAGGATAGAGAGAGAGAGAGAAAGAGAGGTAGAGGGGGAGAGGATAGAGGGAGAGGATAGAGGGAGAGGATAGAGGGAGAGAGGATAGAGGGAGTGAGGATAGAGGGAGAGGATAGAGGGAGAGAGGATAGAGGGAGTGAGGATAGAGGGAGAGGATAGAAAGAGAGGAAAGAGGGAGTGAAAGAGAGGATAGAGGGAGAGAGGATTGAGGGAGTGAAATAGAGGATAGAGGGAGAGAGGATAGAGGGAGAGGATAGAAAGAGAGGAAAGAGGGAGTGAAAGAGAGGATAGAGGGAGAGAGGATTGAGGGAGTGAAATAGAGGATAGAGGGAGAGAGGATAGAGGGAGAGGATAGAGGGAGAGAGGATAGAGGGAGTGAGGATAGAGGGAGAGGATAGAAAGAGAGGAAAGAGGGAGTGAAAGAGAGGATAGAGGGAGAGGAGAGAGGGAGAGAGGATAGAGGGAGCGAAAGAGAGGATAGAGGGAGAGGATAGAGGGAGAGGATAGAGGGAGACAGGATAGAGGGAGAGGATAGAGGAAGAGGATAGAGGGAGAGGATAGAGGGAGAGAGGATAGAGGGAGAGGATAGAGGGAGAGGATAGAGGGAGAGAGGATAGAGGGAGAGAGGATAGAGGGAGAGGATAGAGGGAGTGAAAGAGAGGATAGAGGGAGAGGATAGAGGGAGAGGATAGAGGGAGAGAGGATAGAGGGAGTGAAAGAGAGGATAGAGGGAGAGGATAGAGGGAGAGAGGATAGAGGGAGAGAGATAGAGGGAGAGGATAGAGGGGAGAGGATAGAGGGAGGACATTATAGGGTTCTGAGGGATAGAGGGAGAGGATAGAGGGACCAGAGGATAGTTCTGGGAGAGGATCTGAGGGAGAGAGGATAGAGGGAGAGGGGATAGAGGGAGAGGGATAGAGGGAGAGGATAGAGGGAGAGGATAGAGGTTTGAGGATAGTTGGAGAGAGGATAGAGGGAGAGGATAGAGGGAGGAAAGAGGGATAGAGGGAGAGGATAGAGGGAGAGAAAGAGATAGAGGGAGAGGAAACAGAGGATAGAGGTTCTGGGTAAGTTCTGAGAGATAGACCAGGTTCTGGGTAAGTTCAGTTCTCATGAAGAGAACATGAACATTATTACCAGGTTCTGGGTAAGGTTGGACATTATTACCAGGTTCTGGAAGATAGAGGGAGTGAACATTATTACCAGGTTCTGGGTAAGTTCTGTTTATTACCAGGTTCTGGGTAAGTTCTGTTTGAATTATTACCAGGTGTTCTGTTGACATTATTACCAGGTTCTGGGTAAGTTCTGTTGATTATTACCAGGTTCTGGGTAAGTTCTGTTGGACATTATTACCAGGTTCTGGGTAAGTTCTGTTGACATTATTACCAGGTTCTGGGTAAGTTCTGTTGGACATTATTACCAGGTTCTAAGTTCTGTTGGACATTATTACCAGTAAGTTCTGTTGAACATTATTACCAGGTTCTGGGTTTCTGTTGGACATTATTACCAGGTTCTGGGTTGACATTATTACCAGGTTCTGATGGAAGGTTCTGGGTAAGTTCTGTTGAACATTATTACCAGGTTCTGGGTAAGTTCAGAAAATTGGTTCTGGGTAAGTTCTGTTGATTATTACCAGGTTCTGGGTAAGTTCTGTTGGACATTATTACCAGTGAACATTATTACCAGGTTCTGGGTAAGTTCTGTTGGACATTATTACCAGGTTCTGGGTAAGTTCTGTTGGACATTATTACCAGGTTCTGGGTAAGTTCTGTTGGACATTATTACCAGGTTCTGGGTAAGTTCTGTTGGACATTATTACCAGGTTCTGGGTAAGTTCTGTTGGACATTATTACCAGGTTCTGGGTAAGTTCTGGTGATTATTACCAGGTTCTGGGTAAGTTCTGTTGGACATTATTACCAGGTTCTGGGTAAGTTCTGTTGAACATTATTACCAGGTTCTGGGTAAGTTCTGTTGGACATTATTACCAGGTTCTGGGTAAGTTCTGTTGAACATTATTACCAGGTTCTGGGTAAGTTCTGTTGAACATTATTACCAGGTTCTGGGTAAGTTCTGTTGGACATTATTACCAGGTTCTGGGTAAGTTCTGTTGGACATTATTACCAGGTTCTGGGTAAGTTCTGTTGGACATTATTACCAGGTTCTGGGTAAGTTCTGTTGGACATTATTACCAGGTTCTGGGTAAGTTCTGTTGGACATTATTACCAGGTTCTGGGTAAGTTCTTGTGAACATTATTACCAGGTTCTGGGTAAGTTCATTATTACCAGGTTCTGGGTAAGTTCTGTTGGACATTATGAACATTATTACCAGGTTCTGGGTAACATTATTACCAGGTTCTGTTTCTGGACATTATTACCAGGTTCTGGGTAAGTTCTGTTGGACATTATTACCAGGTTCTGGGTAAGTTCTGTTGGACATTATTACCAGGTTCTGGGTAAGTTCTGTTGGACATTATTACCAGGTTCTGGGTAAGTTCTGTTGGACATTATTACCAGGTTCTGGGTAAGTTCTGTTGAACATTATTACCAGGTTCTGGGTAAGTTCTGTTGGACATTATTACCAGGTTCTGGGTAAGTTCTGGTGAACATTATTACCAGGTTCTGGGTAAGTTCTGTTGGACATTATTACCAGGTTCTGGGTAAGTTCTGGTGGACATTATTACCAGGTTCTGGGTAAGTTCTGTTGGACATTATTACCAGGTTCTGGGTAAGTTCTGGTGGACATTATTACCAGGTTCTGGGTAAGTTCTGTTGGACATTATTACCAGGTTCTGGGTAAGTTCTGGTGAACATTATTACCCGGTTCTGGGTAAGTTCTGATTGAAACTACGGGAACGGTGTCTTGGAAACATTCCTATGGAAACCGAACGAAACTCTTAAGGGAACCTTCTCCAAAGTTGTGAAAACGTTTGTTGTCAGCTGGGCTGTTTCATTTGGCGAATGGAGGGCTGTTGTTGGGCCAGTTATTAAGAACAAATTCTTATTTACAATGACAGCCTAGGAACAGGGAGTTAACTGCCTGTTCGGGGGTTTGAACTTGCAACCTTCCGGTTACCAGTCCAACACTCTAACCACTAGGCTACCCTGCCACCTCTACACTCTAACCACTAGGCTACCTGCCACCTCTACACTCTAACCACTAGGCTACCCTGCCACCTCCACACTCTAACCACTAGGCTACCCTGCCACCTCTACACTCTCACCACTAGGCTACCCTGCCACCTCTACACTCTAACCACTAGGCTACCCTGCCACCTCCACACTCTAACCACTAGGCTACCCTGCCACCTCTACACTCTAACCACTAGGCTACCTGCCACCTCTACACTCTAACCACTAGGCTACCTGCCACCGCTACACTCTAACCACTAGGCTACCTGCCACCTCTACACTCTAACCACTAGGCTACCCTGCCACCTCTACACTCTAACCACTAGGCTACCTGCCACCTCTACACTCTAACCACTAGGCTACCTGCCACCTCTACACTCTAACCACTAGGCTACCTGCCACCTCTACACTCTAACCACTAGGCTACCTGCCACCTCTACACTCTAACCACTAGGCTACCTGCCCCCTCTACACTCTAACCACTAGGCTACCTGCCACCTCTACACTCTAATCATCTAATCTTCTGACATTCTAACATTCTGTTCTGACATTCCAACATCCTGTTCTGACATTCTAACATCCTGTTCTGACATTCCAACATTCTGTTCTGACATTCCAACATTCTGTTCTGACATTCCAACCTCCTGTTCCAACATTCTGTTCTAACATCCTCTTCTGACATTCTAACATTCTGTTCTGACATTCCAACATTCTGTTCTGACATTCCAACCTCCTGTTCCAACATTCTGTTCTAACATCCTCTTCTGACATTCTAACATTCTGTTCTGACAATCCAACATTCTGTTCCGACATTCTGTTCTAACATCCTCTTCTGACATTCTCCATCATACCATCGGTGTAATGCAACTGACTTGAAATATCACTGGATATGTAAATGTATAGTTTATTTATATCCCATTGAGATTTTACATTTTGAATGACAATGTGAAAATGACAATGTGACAACTCAGTAGCCTATGACTGGTGTGTCTCTTCACAGCCCAGAGGACAATAGTGGTATTCAGCCTTCATATATCATATTCTACTTCATACAGGAAGGAGCCTTCTTTAACATCACAGAGATTACGACAGGGTAGATATCACAGAGACTACGGCAGGGTAGATATCACAGAGACTACAGCAGGGTAGATATCACAGAGACTACGGCAGGGTAGATATCACGTAGACTACAGCAGGGTAGATATCACAGAGACTACGGCAGGGTAGATATCACGTAGACTACAGCAGGGTAGATATCACAGAGACTACAGCAGGGTAGATATCACAGAGACTACGGCAGGGTAGATATCACAGAGACTACGGCAGGATAGATATCACAGAGACTACAGCAGGGAAGATATCACAGAGACTACGGCAGGGTAGATATCACAGAGACTACAGCAGGGAAGATATCACAGAGACTACGGCAGGGTAGATATCACAGAGACTACGGCAAGGTAGATATCACAGAGACTACAGCAGGGTAGATATCACAGAGACTACAGCAGGGTAGATATCACGGAGACTACAGCAGGGTAGATATCACAGAGACTACGGCAAGGTAGATATCACAGAGACTACAGCAGGGTAGATATCACAGAGACTACAGCAGGGTAGATATCACAGAGACTACAGCAGGGTAGATATCACAGAGACTACGGCAGGGTAGATATCACAGAGACTACGGCAGGGGTAGGAGAAGATATCACAGAGACTACAGGGTAGATATCACAGGACTAGAGGGTAGATATCACAGAGACTACGGCAGGGTAGATATCACGTAGACTACAGCAGGGTAGATATCACAGAGACTACGACAGGGAAGATATCACAGAGACTACGGCAAGGTAGATATCACAGAGACTACAGCAGGGTAGATATCACAGAGACTACGACAGGGAAGATATCACAGAGACTACGGCAGGGTAGATATCACAGAGACTACGGCAGGGTAGATATCACAGAGACTACGACAGGGTAGATATCACAGAGACTACAGCAGGGAAGATATCACAGAGACTACGGCAGGGAAGATATCACAGAGACTACGGCAGGGTAGATATCACAGAGACTACGGCAGGGTAGATATCACAGAGACTACGGCAGGGTAGATATCACAGAGACTACGGCAGGGAAGATATCACAGAGACTACGGCAGGGAAGATATCACAGAGACTACGGCAGGGAAGATATCACAGAGACTACGGCAGGGAAGATATCACAGAGACTACGGCAGGGTAGATATCACAGAGACTACGGCAGGGTAGATATCACAGAGACTACAGCAGGGAAGATATCACAGAGACTACGGCAGGGAAGATATCACAGAGACTACGGCAGGGAAGATATCACAGAGACTACGGCAGGGTAGATATCACAGAGACTACGGCAGGGTAGATATCACAGAGACTACGGCAGGGTAGATATCACAGAGACTACGGCAGGGTAGATATCACAGAGACTACGGCAGGGTAAGATATCACAGAGACTACGGCAGGGAAGATATCACAGAGACTACGGCAGGGTAGATATCACAGAGACTACGGCAGGAAGATATCACAGAGACTACGGCAGGGTAGATATCACAGAGACTACGGCAGGGTAGATATCACAGAGACTACGGCAGGGTAGATATCACAGAGACTACGGCAGGGAAGATATCACAGAGACTACGGCAGGGTAAGATATCACAGAGACTACGGCAGGGTAGATATCACAGAGACTACGGCAGGGTAGATATCACAGAGACTACGAGACTAGGGAAGATATCACAGAGACTACGGCAGGGAAGATATCACAGAGACTACGGCAGGGAAGATATCACAGAGACTACGGCAGGGTAGATATCACAGAGACTACAGCAGGGTAG
>NC_068448.1:78158203-78190703 GCF_023373465.1 Oncorhynchus keta
AGGCCATATTGATGTTGTTAGTCACTCTCACTCAGATATCAAATTAACATGGCATAAGTCTTGTGTAGAATTGCAGGAAATGAGCTTTAAAAAGGGCAACATTTTCTCTACGCCTCCATGGAAAAATGAGCAGAATGACATGAAAATGTGTTCTCTCTCTGCCATCAAGTTGGGGGACAGTCAAATGTTTTTCCCCGCGAGACAGGGGGGCCCCCACCAACCAAATCTCACGTAGGGCCCAAAAACGTCTAGGGCCGGCCCAGACTAATGGTACAATGCATTTAGTGAAGTAATTTAAAGTAATTTAACAGCACAAAGTATTTTAAAGTAAATTAAAGTAATTTAACAGCACAAAATAATTTAAAGTAATTTAACTGCACAAAGTAATTTAAAGTAATTTAACTGCACAAAGTATTTTAAAGTAATTTAAAGTAATTTAACTGCACAAAGTAATTTAAAGTAATTTAACTGCACAAAGTATTTTAAAGTAATTTAACTGCACAAAGTAATTTAAAGTAATTTAAACTGCAAAGTATTTTAAAGTAATTTAACTGCACAAAGTAATTTAAAGTAATTTAAACTGCAAAGTATTTTAAAGCAATTTAAACTGCACAAAGTATTTTAAAGTAATTTAACTGCAAAGTATTTTAAAGTAATTTAACTGCACAAAGTAATTTAAAGTAATTTAACTGCACAAACGGATTAATTGCACTGTGGGTACGTACACATACTGCTGCCCCTCATGATGAGTTCAGATTTTCATGTGGCCCCCACCCCTGTCAAAGTCGCCATTTGTATAGTTCAGTCCCAAATTAATCCCCCTCCCACACACCCCTTGAGACAGACAGGTCCCCACAGAGTGACAGACAGGTCCCCCACAGAGTGACAGACAGGTCCCCACAGAGTGACAGACAGGTCCCCCACAGAGTGACAGACAGGTCCCCATTGAGTGACAGACAGGTCCCCCACAGAGTGACAGACAGGTCCCCACAGAGTGACAGACAGGTCCCCCACAGAGTGACAGACAGGTCCCCATAGAGTGACAGACAGGTCCCCACAGACTGACAGACAGGTGCCCACAGACTGACAGACAGGTCCCCGCAGACTGACAGACAGGTCCCCACAGACTGACAGACAGGTCCCCGCAGAGTGACAGACAGGTCCCCACAGAGTGACAGACAGGTCCCCACAGACTGACAGACAGGTCCCCGCAGAGTGACAGACAGGTCCCCACAGAGTGACAGACAGGTCCCCATAGAGTGACAGACAGGTCCCCACAGAGTGACAGACAGGTCCCCATAGAGTGACAGACAGCTCCCCACAGAGTGACAGACAGGTCCCCATAGAGTGACAGACAGGTCCCCACAGAGTGACAGACAGGTCCCCATAGAGTGACAGACAGGTCCCCCACAGAGTGACATACAGGTCCCCACAGACTGACAGACAGGTCCCCACAGAGTGACAGACAGGTCCCCATAGAGTGACAGACAGGTCCCCCACAGAGTGACAGACAGGTCCCCATTGAGTGACAGACAGGTCCCCACAGACTGACAGACAGGTCCCCACAGACTGACAGACAGGTCCCCATTGAGTGACAGACAGGTCCCCATAGAGTGACAGACAGGTCCCCATAGAGTGACAGACAGGTCCCCACAGACTGACAGACAGGTGCCCACAGAGTGACAGACAGGTCCCCACAGACTGACAGACAGGTCCCCACAGAGTGACAGACAGGTCCCCACAGAGTGACAGACAGGTCCCCACAGAGTGACAGACAGGTCCCCACAGAGTGACAGACAGGTCCCCAGAGACTGACAGACAGGTCCCCACAGAGTGACAGACAGGTCCCCACAGAGTGACAGACAGGTCCCCACAGAGTGACAGACAGGTCCCCACAGAGTGACAGACAGGTCCCCACAGAGTGACAGACAGGTCCCCACAGAGTGACAGACAGGTCCCCACAGAGTGACAGACAGGTCCCCATAGAGTGACAGACAGGTCCCCATAGAGTGACAGACAGGTCCCCACAGAGTGACAGACAGGTCCCCACAGAGTGACAGACAGGTCCCCATAGACTGACAGACAGGTCCCCACTGAGTGACAGACAGGTCCCCCACAGAGTGACAGACAGGTCCCCCACAGAGTGACAGACAGGTCCCCATAGAGTGACAGACAGGTCCCCACAGAGTGACAGACAGGTCCCCACAGAGTGACAGACAGGTCCCCATAGAGTGACAGACAGGTCCCCATAGAGTGACAGACAGGTCCCCCACAGAGTGACAGACAGGTCCCCCACAGAGTGACAGACAGGTCCCCATAGACTGACAGACAGGTCCCCACTGAGTGACAGACAGGTCCCCCACAGAGTGACAGACAGGTCCCCACAGAGTGACAGACAGGTCCCCATAGAGTGACAGACAGGTCCCCCACAGAGTGACAGACAGGTCCCCATAGAGTGACAGACAGGTCCCCACAGAGTGACAGACAGGTCCCCATAGAGTGACAGACAGGTCCCCATAGAGTGACAGACAGGTCCCCACTGAGTGACAGACAGGTCCCCCACAGAGTGACAGACAGGTCCCCACAGAGTGACAGACAGGTCCCCATAGAGTGACAGACAGGTCCCCCACAGAGTGACAGACAGGTCCCCATAGAGTGACAGACAGGTCCCCACAGAGTGACAGACAGGTCCCCATAGAGTGACAGACAGGTCCCCCATAGAGTGACAGACAGGTCCCCACTGAGTGACAGACAGGTCCCCACTGAGTGACAGACAGGTCCCCACAGAGTGACAGACAGGTCCCCATAGAGTGACAGACAGGTCCCCCACAGAGTGACAGACAGGTCCCCCACAGAGTGACAGACAGGTCCCCCACAGAGTGACAGACAGGTCCCCACAGAGTGACAGACAGGTCCCCACTGAGTGACAGACAGGTCCCCACAGAGTGACAGACAGGTCCCCACAGAGTGACAGACAGGTCCCCATAGAGTGACAGACAGGTCCCCATAGAGTGACAGACAGGTCCCCACAGAGTGACAGACAGGTCCCCACAGAGTGACAGACAGGTCCCCATAGAGTGACAGACAGGTCCCCACAGAGTGACAGACAGGTCCCCCACAGAGTGACAGACAGGTCCCCACAGAGTGACAGACAGGTCCCCACAGAGTGACAGACAGGTCCCCCATTGAGTGACAGACAGGTCCCCATAGAGTGACAGACAGGTCCCCATAGAGTGACAGACAGGTCCCCATAGAGTGACAGACAGGTCCCCACAGAGTGACAGACAGGTCCCCACAGAGTGACAGACAGGTCCCCACAGACTGACAGACAGGTCCCCACAGACTGACAGACAGGTCCCCACAGAGTGACAGACAGGTCCCCCACAGAGTGACAGACAGGTCCCCACAGAGTGACAGACAGGTCCCCACAGACTGACAGACAGGTCCCCACAGCATGAAGTCATTCAGGTGCAGCTCACACACAGTATAAGTTGAATATGGATATGAGGCCATTGAGAAGGGCACCAACATGCAAGAACAGGTCACTCAAACACCCCTGAAACCCTAATGTAAACCACTAGTTACACCCTGAAACCCTAATGTAAAACCACTAGTTACACCCTGAAACCCCTAATGTAAACCACTCTAGTTACACCCTGAAACCCCTAATGTAAACCACTCTAGTTACACCCTGAAACCCTCATGTAAACCACTCTAGTTACACCCTGAAACCCTAATGTAAACCACTCTAGTTACACCCTGAAACCCTCATGTAAACCACTAGTTACACCCTGAAACCCTAATGTAAACCACTAGTTACACCCTGAAACCCTCATGTAAACCACTAGTTACACCCTGAAACCCTAATGTAAACCACTAGTTACACCCTGAAACCCTAATGTAAACCACTAGTTACACCCTGAAACCCTTATGTAAACCACTAGTTACACCCTGAAACCCTCATGTAAACCACTCAAGTTACACCCTGAAACCCTAATGTAAACCACTAGTTACACCCTGAAACCCTAATGTAAACCACTAGTTACACCCTGAAACCCTCATGTAAACCACTAGTTACACCCTGAAACCCTAATGTAAACCACTAGTTACACCCTGAAACCCTAATGTAAACCACTCTAGTTACACCCTGAAACCCCTAATGTAAACCACTAGTTACACCCTGAAACCCTAATGTAAACCACTAGTTACACCCTGAAACCCTTATGTAAACCACTAGTTACACCCTGAAACCCTAATGTAAACCACTAGTTACACCCTGAAACCCTAATGTAAACCACTCTAGTTACACCCTGAAACCCTAATGTAAACCACTCAAGTTACACCCTGAAACCCTAATGTAAACCACTCAAACACCCCTGAAACCCTAATGTAAACCACTGAAGTTACACCCTGAAACCCTAATGTAAACCACTCTAGTTACACCCTGAAACCCTTATGTAAACCACTAGTTACACCCTGAAACCCTAATGTAAAACCACTGAAGTTACACCCTGAAACCTAATGTAAACCACTCAAGTTACACCCTGAAACCTAATGTAAACCACTCTAGTTACACCCTGAAACCCTTATGTAAACCACTAGTTACACCCTGAAACCCTTATGTAAACCACTAGTTACACCCTGGAACCCTAATGTAAACCACTCTAGTTACACCCTGAAACCCTTATGTAAACCACTAGTTACACCCTGAAACCCTTATGTAAACCACTAGTTACACCCTGAAACCCTTATGTAAACCACTAGTTACACCCTGAAACCCTAATGTAAACCACTCTAGTTACACCCTGAAACCCTCATGTAAACAACTAGTTACACCCTGAAACCCTCATGTAAACCACTAGTTACACCCTGAAACCCTCATGTAAACCACTAGTTACACCCTGAAACCCTAATGTAAACCACTAGTTACACTTTGAAACCCTAATGTAAACCACTAGTTACACCCTGAAACCCCTAATGTAAACCACTCAAACACCCCTGAAACCCATAATGTAAACCACTAGTTACACCCTGAAACCCTAATGTAAACCACTAGTTACACCCTGAAACCCTAATGTAAACCACTAGTTACACCCTGAAACCCTCATGTAAACCACTAGTTACACCCTGAAACCTAATGTAAACCACTAGTTACACCCTGAAACCTAATGTAAACCACTAGTTACACCCTGAAACCCTAATGTAAACCACTCTATTTACACCCTGAGACCCTAATGTAAACCACTCTAGTTACACCCTGAAACCCTAATGTAAACCACTCTAGTTACACCCTGAAACCCTAATGTAAACCACTCTAGTTAAACCCTGAAACCCTAATGTAAACCACTAGTTACACCCTGAAGCCCCTAATGTAAACCACTAGTTACACCCTGAAACCCTCATGTAAACCACTAGTTACACCCTGAAACCCCTAATGTAAACCACTAGTTACACCATGAAACCCTAATGTAAACCACTAGTTACACCATGAAACCCTAATGTAAACCACTAGTTACACCCTGAAACCCCTAATGTAAACCACTCAAACACCCCTGAAACCCATAATGTAAACCACTAGTTACACCCTGAAACCCTAATGTAAACCACTAGTTACACCCTGAAACCCTAATGTAAACCACTAGTTACACCCTGAAACCCTCATGTAAACCACTAGTTACACCCTGAAACCCTAATGTAAACCACTAGTTACACCCTGAAACCCTAATGTAAACCACTAGTTACACCCTGAAAACCTAATGTAAACCACTAGTTACACCCTGAAACCCTAATGTAAACCACTCTAGTTACACCCTGAAACCCTAATGTAAACCACTCAAGTTACACCCTGAAACCCTAATGTAAACCACTCAAACACCCCTGAAACCCTAATGTAAACCACTGAAGTTACACCCTGAAACCCTAATGTAAACCACTCTAGTTACACCCTGAAACCCTTATGTAAACCACTAGTTACACCCTGAAACCCTAATGTAAAACCACTGAAGTTACACCCTGAAACCCTAATGTAAACCACTCAAGTTACACCCTGAAACCCTTATGTAAACCACTAGTTACACCCTGAAACCCTTATGTAAACCACTAGTTACACCCTGAAACCCTTATGTAAACCACTAGTTACACCCTGAAACCCTAATGTAAACCACTCTAGTTACACCCTGAAACCCTCATGTAAACCACTAGTTACACCCTGAAACCCTCATGTAAACCACTAGTTACACCCTGAAACCCTCATGTAAACCACTAGTTACACCCTGAAACCCTAATGTAAACCACTAGTTACACTTTGAAACCCTAATGTAAACCACTAGTTACACCCTGAAACCCCTAATGTAAACCACTCAAACACCCCTGAAACCCATAATGTAAACCACTAGTTACACCCTGAAACCCTAATGTAACCCACTAGTTACACCCTGAAACCCTAATGTAAACCACTAGTTACACCCTGAAACCCTCATGTAAACCACTAGTTACACCCTGAAACCCTAATGTAAACCACTAGTTACACCCTGAAACCCTAATGTAAACCACTAGTTACACCCTGAAACCTAATGTATACCACTCTATTTACACCCTGAGACCCTAATGTAAACCACTCTAGTTACACCCTGAAACCCTAATGTAAACCACTCTAGTTACACCCTGAAACCCTAATGTAAACCACTCTAGTTAAACCCTGAAACCCTAATGTAAACCACTAGTTACACCCTGAAGCCCCTAATGTAAACCACTAGTTACACCCTGAAACCCTCATGTAAACCACTAGTTACACCCTGAAACCCCTAATGTAAACCACTAGTTACACCATGAAACCCTAATGTAAACCACTAGTTACACCATGAAACCCTAATGTAAACCACTAGTTACACCCTGAAACCCCTAATGTAAACCACTCAAACACCCCTGAAACCCATAATGTAAACCACTAGTTACACCCTGAAACCCTAATGTAAACCACTAGTTACACCCTGAAACCCTAATGTAAACCACTAGTTACACCCTGAAACCCTCATGTAAACCATTAGTTACACCCTGAAACCCTAATGTAAACCACTAGTTACACCCTGAAACCCTAATGTAAACCACTAGTTACACCCTGAAAACCTAATGTAAACCACTAGTTACACCCTGAAACCCTAATGTAAACCACTCTAGTTACACCCTGAAACCCTAATGTAAACCACTCAAGTTACACCCTGAAACCCTAATGTAAACCACTCAAACACCCCTGAAACCCTAATGTAAACCACTGAAGTTACACCCTGAAACCCTAATGTAAACCACTCTAGTTACACCCTGAAACCCTTATGTAAACCACTAGTTACACCCTGAAACCCTAATGTAAAACCACTGAAGTTACACCCTGAAACCCTAATGTAAACCACTCAAGTTACACCCTGAAACCCTAATGTAAACCACTCTAGTTACACCCTGAAATCCTTATGTAAACCACTAGTTACACCCTGAAACCCTTATGTAAACCACTAGTTACACCCTGGAACCCTAATGTAAACCACTCTAGTTACACCCTGAAACCCTTATGTAAACCACTAGTTACACCCTGAAACCCTTATGTAAACCACTAGTTACACCCTGAAACCCTTATGTAAACCACTAGTTACACCCTGAAACCCTAATGTAAACCACTCTAGTTACACCCTGAAACCCTCATGTAAACCACTAGTTACACCCTGAAACCCTCATGTAAACCACTAGTTACACCCTGAAACCCTCATGTAAACCACTAGTTACACCCTGAAACCCTAATGTAAACCACTAGTTACACTTTGAAACCCTCATGTAAACCACTAGTTACACCCTGAAACCCTCATGTAAACCACTAGTTACACCCTGAAACCCTAATGTAAACCACTAGTTACACTTTGAAACCCTAATGTAAACCACTAGTTACACCCTGAAACCCCTAATGTAAACCACTCAAACACCCCTGAAACCCATAATGTAAACCACTAGTTACACCCTGAAACCCTAATGTAAACCACTAGTTACACCCTGAAACCCTAATGTAAACCACTAGTTACACCCTGAAACCCTCATGTAAACCACTAGTTACACCCTGAAACCCTAATGTAAACCACTAGTTACACCCTGAAACCCTAATGTAAACCACTAGTTACACCCTGAAACCCTAATGTAAACCACTCTATTTACACCCTGAGACCCTAATGTAAACCACTCTAGTTACACCCTGAAACCCTAATGTAAACCACTCTAGTTACACCCTGAAACCCTAATGTAAACCACTCTAGTTAAACCCTGAAACCCTAATGTAAACCACTAGTTACACCCTGAAGCCCCTAATGTAAACCACTAGTTACACCCTGAAACCCTCATGTAAACCACTAGTTACACCCTGAAACCCCTAATGTAAACCACTAGTTACACCATGAAACCTAATGTAAACCACTAGTTACACCATGAAACCCTAATGTAAACCACTAGTTACACCCTGAAACCCCTAATGTAAACCACTCAAACACCCCTGAAACCCATAATGTAAACCACTAGTTACACCCTGAAACCCTAATGTAAACCACTAGTTACACCCTGAAACCCTAATGTAAACCACTAGTTACACCCTGAAACCCTCATGTAAACCACTAGTTACACCCTGAAACCCTAATGTAAACCACTCTATTTACACCCTGAGACCCTAATGTAAACCACTCTAGTTACACCCTGAAACCCTAATGTAAACCACTCTAGTTACACCCTGAAACCCTAATGTAAACCACTCTAGTTAAACCCTGAAACCCTAATGTAAACCACTAGTTACACCCTGAAGCCCCTAATGTAAACCACTAGTTACACCCTGAAGCCCCTAATGTAAACCACTAGTTACACCCTGAAACCCCTAATGTAAACCACTAGTTACACCCTGAAACCCTCATGTAAACCACTAGTTACACCCTAAAACCCCTAATGTAAACCACTAGTTACACCATGAAACCCTAATGTAAACCACTAGTTACACCATGAAACCTAATGTAAACCACTAGTTACACCCTGAAACCCCTAATGTAAACCACTAGTTACACCATGAAACCCTCATGTAAACCACTAGTTACAGCCTGAAACCCTCATGTAAACCACTAGTTACACCCTGAAACCCTAATGTAAACCACTAGTTACACCCTGAAACCCTAATGTAAACCACTAGTTACACCCTGAAACCCTCATGTAAACCACTAGTTACACCCTGAAACCCTCATGTAAACCACTAGTTACACCCTGAAACCCTCATGTAAACCACTAGTTACACCATGAAACCCTAATGTAAACCACTAGTTACACCCTGAAACCCTAATGTAAACCACTAGTTACACCCTGAAACCCTAATGTAAACCACTAGTTACACCCTGAAACCCCTAATGTAAACCACTCAAACACCCCTGAAACCCATAATGTAAACCACTAGTTACACCCTGAAACCCTAATGTAAACCACTAGTTACACCCTGAAACCCTCATGTAAACCACTAGTTACACCGTGAAACCCTAATGTAAACCACTAGTTACACCCTGAAACCCTAATGTAAACCACTAGTTACACCCTGAAACCCTAATGTAAACCACTCTATTTACACCCTGAGACCCTAATGTAAACCACTCTAGTTACACCCTGAAACCCTAATGTAAACCACTCTAGTTACACCCTGAAACCCTAATGTAAACCACTCTAGTTAAACCCTGAAACCCTAATGTAAACCACTAATTACACCCTGAAACCCTCATGTAAAACCACTAGTTACACCCTGAAACCCCTCATGTAAACCACTAGTTACACCCTGAAACCCTAATGTAAACCACTAGTTACACCCTGAAACCCCTAATGTAAACCACTAGTTACACCATGAAACCCTAATGTAAACCACTAGTTACACCATGAAACCCTAATGTAAACCACTAGTTACACCCTGAAACCCTAATGTAAACCACTAGTTACACCATGAAACCCTAATGTAAACTACTAGTTACACCCTGAAACCCCTAATGTAAACCACTAGTTACACCCTGAAACCTTAATTTAAACCACTCTAGTTAACACCCCTGAAACCCATAATGTAAACCACTAGTTACACCCTGAAACCCTAATGTAAACCACTAGTTACACCCTGAAGCCCTAATGTAAACCACTAGTTACACCCTGAAACCCTAATGTAAACCACTAGTTACACCCTGAAACCCCTAATGTAAACCACTCTAGTTACACCCTGAAACCCTAATGTAAACCACTAGTTACACCCTGAAACCCTAATGTAAACCACTAGTTACACCCTGAAACCCTAATGTAAACCACTAGTTACACCCTGAAACCCCTAATGTAAACCACTCTAGTTACACCCTGAAACCCCTAATGTAAACCACTAGCTACACCCTGAAACCCTAATGTAAACCACTAGTTACACCCTGAAACCCTAATGTAAACCACTAGTTACACCCTGAAACCCTAATGTAAACCACTAGTTACACCCTGAAGCCCCTAATGTAAACCACTAGTTACACCCTGAAATCCTCATGTAAACCACTAGTTACACCCTGAAACCCCTAATGTAAACCACTAGTTACACCATGAAACCCTAATGTAAACCACTAGTTACACCATGAAACCCTAATGTAAACCACTAGTTACACCCTGAAACCCCTAATGTAAACCACTCAAACACCCCTGAAACCCATAATGTAAACCACTAGTTACACCCTGAAACCCTAATGTAAACCACTAGTTACACCCTGAAACCCTCATGTAAACCACTAGTTACACCCTGAAACCCTAATGTAAACCACTAGTTACACCCTGAAACCCTAATGTAAACCACTAGTTACACCCTGAAACCCTAATGTAAACCACTCTATTTACACCCTGAGACCCTAATGTAAACCACTCTAGTTACACCCTGAAACCCTAATGTAAACCACTCTAGTTACACCCTGAAACCCTAATGTAAACCACTCTAGTTAAACCCTGAAACCCTAATGTAAACCACTAGTTACACCCTGAAGCCCCTAATGTAAACCACTAGTTACACCCTGAAGCCCCTAATGTAAACCACTAGTTACACCCTGAAACCCCTAATGTAAACCACTAGTTACACCCTGAAACCCTCATGTAAACCACTAGTTACACCCTAAAACCCCTAATGTAAACCACTAGTTACACCATGAAACCCTAATGTAAACCACTAGTTACACCATGAAACCCTAATGTAAACCACTAGTTACACCCTGAAACCCCTAATGTAAACCACTAGTTACACCATGAAACCCTCATGTAAACCACTAGTTACAGCCTGAAACCCTCATGTAAACCACTAGTTACACCCTGAAACCCTAATGTAAACCACTAGTTACACCCTGAAACCCTAATGTAAACCACTAGTTACACCCTGAAACCCTCATGTAAACCACTAGTTACACCCTGAAACCCTCATGTAAACCACTAGTTACACCCTGAAACCCTCATGTAAACCACTAGTTACACCATGAAACCTAATGTAAACCACTAGTTACACCCTGAAACCCTAATGTAAACCACTAGTTACACCCTGAAACCCTAATGTAAACCACTAGTTACACCCTGAAACCCCTAATGTAAACCACTCAAACACCCCTGAAACCCATAATGTAAACCACTAGTTACACCCTGAAACCCTAATGTAAACCACTAGTTACACCCTGAAACCCTCATGTAAACCACTAGTTACACCGTGAAACCCTAATGTAAACCACTAGTTACACCCTGAAACCCTAATGTAAACCACTAGTTACACCCTGAAACCCTAATGTAAACCACTCTATTTACACCCTGAGACCCTAATGTAAACCACTCTAGTTACACCCTGAAACCCTAATGTAAACCACTCTAGTTACACCCTGAAACCCTAATGTAAACCACTCTAGTTAAACCCTGAAACCCTAATGTAAACCACTAATTACACCCTGAAACCCTCATGTAAAACCACTAGTTACACCCTGAAACCCCTCATGTAAACCACTAGTTACACCCTGAAACCCTAATGTAAACCACTAGTTACACCCTGAAACCCCTAATGTAAACCACTAGTTACACCATGAAACCCTAATGTAAACCACTAGTTACACCATGAAACCCTAATGTAAACCACTAGTTACACCCTGAAACCCCTAATGTAAACCACTAGTTACACCATGAAACCCTAATGTAAACTACTAGTTACACCCTGAAACCCCTAATGTAAACCACTAGTTACACCCTGAAACCTTAATTTAAACCACTCTAGTTAACACCCCTGAAACCCATAATGTAAACCACTAGTTACACCCTGAAACCCTAATGTAAACCACTAGTTACACCCTGAAGCCCTAATGTAAACCACTAGTTACACCCTGAAACCCTAATGTAAACCACTAGTTACACCCTGAAACCCCTAATGTAAACCACTCTAGTTACACCCTGAAACCCTAATGTAAACCACTAGTTACACCCTGAAACCCTAATGTAAACCACTAGTTACACCCTGAAACCCTAATGTAAACCACTAGTTACACCCTGAAACCCCTAATGTAAACCACTCTAGTTACACCCTGAAACCCCTAATGTAAACCACTAGCTACACCCTGAAACCCTAATGTAAACCACTAGTTACACCCTGAAACCCTAATGTAAACCACTAGTTACACCCTGAAACCCTAATGTAAACCACTAGTTACACCCTGAAACCCTAATGTAAACCACTCTAGTTACACCCTGAAACCCTAATGTAAACCACTCTAGTTACACCCTGAAACCCCTAATGTAAACCACTAGTTACACCCTGAAACCCTCATGTAAACCACGCTCTGAGTTTGGGGTCAAGGGTCAGGGTTCGTACCTCTGTAGCAGGTGTAGAGACATGTAGAGCTGGGGTTCGTTGGTGGCAGGGGAGCGGACCAGCTTGCTCTTGGTGTGAGCCGACACGATGGTCCCGTCTGACAGAGAGAACCTGTAGATGGGGCTGAATGCCTGGCCGTGATGCAACACTGGAAAGAGACGCACACGGGGAAGGACCTACTGTGTTAAAAAGGACATCTGGGATTCAAACGACAACAAAGCAGTCACCCCATCACGTTTTGATAAACAGCTGAGTGACGATGCTGGAGAAATGTAACCACTCAAATTCATGGACGGAGCTTTGGATTCAAGGACAAACATGATGTGTTTTGATGATATAGGCCTCGTCAGGTAGTCTAAGATGATATAGGCCTCGTCTGGTAGTCTAAGATGATATACAGGCCTCGTCAGGTAGTCTAAGATGATACAGGCCTCGTCAGATAGTCTAAGATGATACAGGCCTCGTCTGGTAGTCTAAGATGATATAGGCCTCGTCAGGTAGTCTAAGATGATATAGGCCTCGTCAGGTAGTCTAAGATGATACTACAGGCCTCGTCAGGTAGTCTAAGATGATATAGGCCTCGTCAGGTAGTCTAAGATGATACAGGCCTCGTCAGGTAGTCTAAGATGATATAGGCCTCGTCAGGTAGTCTAAGATGATATAGGCCTCGTCAGGTAGTCTAAGATGATACTACAGGCCTCGTCAGGTAGTCTAAGATGATATAGACCTCGTCAGGTAGTCTAAGATGATACAGGCCTCGTCAGGTAGTCTAAGATGATACAGGCCTCGTCAGGTAGTCTAAGATGATATAGGCCTCGTCAGGTAGTCTAAGATGATATAGGCCTCGTCAGGTAGTCTAAGATGATATAGACCTCGTCAGGTAGTCTAAGACGATATAGACCTCGTCAGGTAGTCTAAGACGATATAGACCTCGTCAGGTAGTCTAAGATGATACTACAGGCCTCGTCAGGTAGTCTAAGATGATATAGGCCTCGTCAGGTAGTCTAAGATGATACAGGCCTCGTCTGGTAGTCTAAGATGATATAGGCCTCGTCAGGTAGTCTAAGATGATATAGGCCTCGTCAGATAGTCTAAGATGATACAGGCCTCGTCAGGTAGTCTAAGATGATATAGGCCTCGTCAGGTAGTCTAAGATGATATAGGCCTCGTCAGGTAGTCTAAGATGATACAGGCCTCGTCAGGTAGTCTAAGATGATATAGGCCTCGTCAGGTAGTCTAAGATGATATAGGCCTCGTCTGGTAGTCTAAGATGATATAGGCCCTGTCTGGTAGTCTAAGATGATTACAGGCCTCGTCAGGTAGTCTAAGATGATATAGGCCTCGTCAGGTAGTCTAAGATGATATAGGCCTCGTCAGGTAGTCTAAGATGATACAGGCCTCGTCAGGTAGTCTAAGATGATATAGGCCTCGTCAGGTAGTCTAAGATGATATAGGCCTCGTCTGGTAGTCTAAGATGATATAGGCCCTGTCTGGTAGTCTAAGATGATTACAGGCCTCGTCAGGTAGTCTAAGATGATACAGGCCTCGTCAGGTAGTCTAAGATGATATAGGCCTCGTCAGGTAGTCTAAGATGATATAGGCCTCGTCTGGTAGTCTAAGATGATATAGGCCTCGTCTGGTAGTCTAAGATGATATAGGCCTCGTCTGGTAGTCTAAGACGATATAGGCCTCGTCAGGTAGTCTAAGATGATATAGGCCTCGTCAGGTAGTCTAAGATGATACAGGCCTCGTCAGGTAGTCTAAGATGATATAGGCCTCGTCAGGTAGTCTAAGATGATATAGGCCTCGTCTGGTAGTCTAAGATGATATAGGCCCTGTCTGGTAGTCTAAGATGATTACAGGCCTCGTCAGGTAGTCTAAGATGATACAGGCCTCGTCAGGTAGTCTAAGATGATATAGGCCTCGTCAGGTAGTCTAAGATGATATAGGCCTCGTCTGGTAGTCTAAGATGATATAGGCCTCGTCTGGTAGTCTAAGATGATATAGGCCTCGTCTGGTAGTCTAAGACGATATAGGCCTCGTCAGGTAGTCTAAGATGATATTGGCCTCGTCTTGTAGTCTAAGACGATATAGGCCTCGTCAGGTAGTCTAAGATGATATAGGCCCCGTCTGGTAGTCTAAGATGATACAGGCCTCGTCAGGTAGTCTAAGATGTTATAGGCCCTGTCTGGTAGTCTAAGATGATTACAGGCCTCGTCAGGTAGTCTAAGATGATATAGGCCTCGTCTGGTAGTCTAAGATGATATAGGCCTCGTCAGGTAGTCTAAGATGTTATAGGCCCTGTCTGGTAGTCTAAGATGATTACAGGCCTCGTCAGGTAGTCTAAGATGATATAGGCCTCGTCTGGTAGTCTAAGATGATATAGGCCTCGTCTGGTAGTCTAAGATGATACAGGCCTCGTCTGGTAGTCTAAGATGATATAGGCCTCGTCTGGTAGTCTAAGATGATATAGGCCTCGTCTGGTAGTCTAAGATGATATAGGCCTCGTCTGGTAGTCTAAGATGATATAGGCCTCGTCTGGTAGTCTAAGATGATATAGGCCTCGTCAGGTAGTCTAAGATGTTATAGGCCCTGTCTGGTAGTCTAAGATGATTACAGGCCTCGTCAGGTAGTCTAAGATGATATAGGCCTCGTCTGGTAGTCTAAGATGATACAGGCCTCGTCAGGTAGTCTAAGATGATATAGGCCTCGTCTGGTAGTCTAAGATGATATAGGCCTCGTCAGATAGTCTAAGATGATATTGGCCTCGTCTTGTAGTCTAAGATGATATAGGCCTCGTCAGATAGTCTAAGATGATATAGGCCTCGTCAGGTAGTCTAAGATGATATAGGCCTCGTCAGATAGTCTAAGATGATATAGGCCTCGTCAGGTAGTCTAAGATGATATAGGCCTCGTCTGGTAGTCTAAGATGATACAGGCCTCGTCAGGTAGTCTAAGATGATATAGGCCTCGTCAGATAGTCTAAGATGATATAGGCCTCGTCAGGTAGTCTAAGATGATATAGGCCTCGTCTGGTAGTCTAAGATGATACAGGCCTCGTCAGGTAGTCTAAGATGATATAGGCCTCGTCAGGTAGTCTAAGATGATATAGGCCTCGTCTGGTAGTCTAAGATGATACAGGCCTCGTCAGGTAGTCTAAGATGATACAGGCCTCGTCAGGTAGTCTAAGATGATATAGGCCTCGTCAGGTAGTCTAAGATGATACAGGCCTCGTCAGGTAGTCTAAGATGATACAGGCCTCGTCAGGTAGTCTAAGATGATATAGGCCTCGTCAGGTAGTCTAAGATGATATAGGCCTCGTCTGGTAGTCTAAGATGATACAGGCCTCGTCAGGTAGTCTAAGATGATACAGGCCTCGTCAGGTAGTCTAAGACGATATAGGCCTCGTCTGGTAGTCTAAGATGATACAGGCCTCGTCAGGTAGTCTAAGACGATATAGGCCTCGTCTGGTAGTCTCACCCTCTTGTTGGTGTCTCTTGGCGAAGGACATCTCTCCGTCGTTCTGTAGGTGAAACCTCTGGATACTTGTCCTCACCAGGTCTTCCCAGCCAGGCTTCATAGAGGCTCTCAGAAGACTGGTGTCTAGTGACGTGATCTTACCTAGGGACACAGCGGAGAGAGAGAGAGTCAGGCTACTGATCACAAATGCTCACACGCATGAGGTCAGGTTATTGAGCTCGCACGCACGCACGCACGCACGCACGCACACACACACACACACACTCTTACTGTCCATCTGTTATACACACTCATAGACCTCCTCTCTGTGTCGTTCACGCACGCTGTTCTGTCATACTTCCGGCACAGCCAGAAGAGGACTGGCCACCCCACATAGCCTGGTTCCTCTCTAGGTTTCTAATCTCCACCCGGCACAGCCAGATGAGGACTGGCCACCCCACATAGCCTGGTTCCTCTCTAGGTTTCTAATCTCCACCCGGCACAGCCAGATGAGGACTGGCCACCCCACATAGCCTGGTTCCTCTCTAGGTTTCTAATCTCCACCCGGCACAGCCAGAAGAGGACTGGCCACCCCACATAGCCTGGTTCCTCTCTAGGTTTCTAATCTCCACCCGGCACAGCCAGATGAGGACTGGCCACCCCACATAGCCTGGTTCCTCTCTAGGTTTCTAATCTCCACCCGGCACAGCCAGATGAGGACTGGCCACCCCACATAGCCTGGTTCCTCTCTAGGTTTCTAATCTCCACCCGGCACAGCCAGAAGAGGACTGGCCACCCCACATAGCCTGGTTCCTCTCTAGGTTTCTTCCTAGGTTTTGGCCTTTCTAGGGAGTTTTTCCTAGCCACCGTGCTTCTACACCTGCATTGCTTGCTGTTTGGGGTTTTAGGCTGGGTTTCTGTACAGCACTTTGAGACATCAGCTGATGTACGAAGGGCTATATAAATACATTTGATTTGATACTCCCTGTCCAGTGTGCATGGAGGCTGAACCAGAGCGGGCAGGTAGACTGCAGGTAGACTGCAGGTAGACTGCAGGTAGACTGCGGGTAGACCGCAGGTAGACCGCAGGTAGACTGCAGGTAGACCGCAGGTAGACGACAGGTAGACCGCAGGTAGACTACAGGAAGACTGCAGGTAGACTGCAGGTAGACCGCAGGTAGACTGCAGGTAGACCGCAGGTAGACTGCAGGTAGACTGCAGGTAGACCGCAGGGTGAGTGACAGACTAAAGACGCAGGTACAGTGCCAGAACAGCAGTACACCCGGGTCACGGGTTGGGTAATGACCAGGCTTTGGGACAGCAACACCCGGGTCACGGGTTGGGTAATGACCAGGCTTTGGGACAGCAACACCCGGGTCACGGGTTGGGTAATGACCAGGCTTTGGGACAGCAATACCCGGGTCACGGGTTGGGTAATGACCAGGCTTTGGGACAGCAGTACACCAGGGTCACGGGTTGGGTAATGACCAGGCTTTGGGACAGCAGTACACCAGGGTCACGGGTTGGGTAATGACCAGGCTTTGGGACAGCAACACCCGGGTCACGGGTTGGGTATTGACCAGGCTTTGGGACAGCAACACCAGGGTCACGGGTTGGGTAATGACCAGGCTTTGGGACAGCAATACCCGGGTCACGGGTTGGGTAATGACCAGGCTTTGGGACAGCAGTACACCAGGGTCACGGGTTGGGTAATGACCAGGCTTTGGGACAGCAGTACACCAGGGTCACGGGTTGGGTAATGACCAGGCTTTGGGACAGCAGTACACCAGGGTCACGGGTTGGGTATTGACCAGGCTTTGGGACAGCAGAACACCAGGGTCACGGGTTGAGTATTGACCAGGCTTTGGGACAGCAACACACCCGGGTCACGGGTTGGGTATTGACCAGGCTTTGGGACAGCAGTACACCAGGGTCACAGGTTGGGTAATGACCAGGCTTTGGGACAGCACTCAGACCACACACTCTCTCTACCATATCGCTTCACAGTGACACCTTGAGAAGAGTTCCTTTGTCACTGGAAACCTCATTTAAAGACTCATGTGATTGGTTATAATCTGTCTGGTCATACCAGTCTGGCTGTGTGATTGGTTATAATCTGTCTGATCGTACCAGTCTGGCTGTGTGATTGGTTATAATCTGTCTGATCGTACCAGTCTGGCTGTGTGATTGGTTAGGGTATTGCTGGTCATTTATAGATTGTTTTCCGATTGGTTAAGATCCGTCTGGTGGACAGCATTGGTCATTATTCAGGCCGTGTGATTGGTTATTGGCAGCTTGGTGGTATGATTCAGTGGATGTGATTGGTTATTGGCAGCCTGGTAGTATGATTCAGTGAATGTGATTGGTTAATGTCTGGTCTGGTGGTATGATCCTCGCCGTGTGATTGTTTATGCCAGGTCAGGTGGTAGGATTTCAGTGCTGTGATTGGTTACCTTGCAGGTCCTGGCGGGTGGTGAAGCTCTCGTGCGCGGGAAGAATTGGCCCCGCCTTTATGGGCATCCTGCGAGCCACACAAATCAGACATGACTGGAAGTCTAGAAGGAGAGGGAGAGGGAGAGAGAGAGAGGTGGGAGGGAGCAAGAGAGAGAGGGGAGGGAGGGAGAGGGAGAAAGAGGGAGAGAGAGGTGGGAGGGATAGAGAAAGGGGGAGGGGAAGAGAGAGAGGGAGAGGAGAAGAGAGAAGGGAGAGAGGTGGAGAGAGAAAGATGGGAGGGAGGGAGAGGGAGAAAGAGGGAGAGAGAGGTGGGAGGGATAGAGAAAGGGGGAGGGGAAGAGAGAGAAAGATGGGAGGGAGGAAGAGGGAGAAAGAGGGAGAGAGAGGTGGGAGGGATAGAGAAAGGGGGAGAGAGAGAGAGAGGTGGGAGGGAGCGAGAGAGAGAGGGGAGGGAGGGAGACGGAGAAAGAGGGAGAGAGAGGTGGGAGGGATAGAGAAAGGGGGAGGGAAGAGAGAGAGAGGTGGGAGGGATAGAGAAAGGGGGAGAGAGAGGTGGGAGGGATAGAGAAAGGGGGAGGGGAAGAGAGAGAGGGGAGGGAGGGATAGAGAAAGAGGGAGAGAGAGGTGGGAGGGATAGAGAAAGGGGGAGGGGAAGAGAGAAAGAAATTGAAACACTGTTTATTTCCAGTATGTTATTTACCTAGTAGTTATTAATGATTGTGGGGCGCAGGGCTGTGCTCCTTCACTACAGAGGGAACAGGGTGACATGATGACAGTATAACAGGATGTAACAGGGGTCATGATGACAGTATAACAGGATGTAACAGGGGACATGATGACAGTATAACAGGATGTAACAGGGGACATGATGACAGTATAACAGGATGTAACAGGAGACATGATGACAGTATAACAGGGGACATGATGACAGTATAACAGGATGTAACAGGGGACATGATGACAGTATAACAGGATGTAACAGGGGACATGATGACAGTATAACAGGATGTAACAGGGGTCATGATGACAGTATAACAGGATGTAACAGGAGACATGATGACAGTATAACAGGATGTAACAGGAGACATGATGACAGTATAACAGGATGTAACAGGGGACATGATGACAGTATAACAGGATGTAACAGGGGACATGATGACAGTATAACAGGATGTAACAGGGGACATGATGACAGTATAACAGGATGTAACAGGGGACATGATGACAGTATAACAGGATGTAACAGGGGACATGATGACAGTATAACAGGATGTAACAGGAGACATGATGACAGTATAACAGGATGTAACAGGGGACATGGTGACAGTATAACAGGATGTAACAGGAGACATGATGACAGTATAACAGGATGTAACAGGGGACATGATGACAGTATAACAGGGGACATGATGACAGTATAACAGGATGTAACAGGGGACATGATGACAGTATAACAGGATGTAACAGGGGACATGATGACAGTATAACAGGATGTAACAGGGGACATGATGACAGTATAACAGGATGTAACAGGGGACATGGTGACAGTATAACAGGATGTAACAGGGGACATGATGACAGTATAACAGGATGTAACAGGGGACATGATGACAGTATAACAGGGGACATGATGACAGTATAACAGGGGACATGATGACAGTATAACAGGATGTAACAGGAGACATGATGACAGTATAACAGGATGTAACAGGAGACATGATGACAGTATAACAGGAGACATGATGACAGTATAACAGGATGTAACAGGGGACATGATGACAGTATAACAGGATGTAACAGGAGACATGATGACAGTATAACAGGATGTACCAGGAGACATGATGACAGTATAACAGGATGTAACAGGGGACATGATGACAGTATAACAGGATGTAACAGGGGACATGATGACAGTATAACAGGGGACATGATGACAGTATAACAGGATGTAAAAGGGGACATGATGACAGTATAACAGGATGTAACAGGGGACATGATGACAGTATAACAGGATGTAACAGGGAACATGATGACAGTATAACAGGATGTAACAGGGGACATGATGACAGTATAACAGGATGTAACAGGGGACATGATGACAGTATAACAGGATGTAACAGGGGACATGATGACAGTATAACAGGGGACATGATGACAGTATAACAGGATGTAACAGGGGACATGATGACAGTATAACAGGATGTAACAGGAGACATGATGACAGTATAACAGGATGTAACAGGAGACATGATGACAGTATAACAGGATGTAACAGGGGACATGATGACAGTATAACAGGATGTAAAAGGGGACATGATGACAGTATAACAGGATGTAACAGGGGACATGATGACAGTATAACAGGATGTAACAGGGAACATGATGACAGTATAACAGGATGTAACAGGGGACATGGTGACAGTATAACAGGATGTAACAGGGGACATGATGACAGTATAACAGGATGTAACAGGGGACATGATGACAGTATAACAGGATGTAACAGGGGACATGATGACAGTATAACAGGGGACATGATGACAGTATAACAGGATGTAACAGGGGACATGATGACAGTATAACAGGATGTAACAGGAGACATGATGACAGTATAACAGGATGTAACAGGAGACATGATGACAGTATAACAGGGGACATGATGACAGTATAACAGGATGTAACAGGAGACATGATGACAGTATAACAGGGAACATGATGACAGTATAACAGGATGTAACAGGAGACATGATGACAGTATAACAGGATGTAACAGGAGACATGATGACAGTATAACAGGGGACATGATGACAGTATAACAGGATGTAACAGGGGACATGATGACAGTATAACAGGATGTAACAGGGGACATGATGACAGTATAACAGGATGTAACAGGAGACATGATGACAGTATAACAGGATGTAACAGGGAACATGATGACAGTATAACAGGATGTAACAGGGGACATGGTGACAGTATAACAGGATGTAACAGGGGACATGATGACAGTATAACATGATGTAACAGGGGACATGATGACAGTATAACAGGAGACATGATGACAGTATAACAGGATGTAACAGGAGACATGATGACAGTATAACAGGATGTAACAGGAGACATGATGACAGTATAACAGGATGTAACAGGGGACATGATGACAGTATAACAGGGGACATGATGACAGTATAACAGGATGTAACAGGGGACATGATGACAGTATAACAGGGGACATGATGACAGTATAACAGGAGACATGATGACAGTATAACAGGATGTAACAGGGGACATGATGACAGTATAACAGGGGACATGATGACAGTATAACAGGAGACATGATGACAGTATAACAGGATGTAACAGGGGACATGGTGACAGTATAACAGGATGTAACAGGAGACATGATGACAGTATAACAGGATGTAACAGGAGACATGATGACAGTATAACAGGATGTAACAGGAGACATGATGACAGTATAACAGGATGTAACAGGGGACATGATGACAGTATAACAGGATGTAACAGGGGACATGATGACAGTATAACAGGATGTAACAGGGGACATGATGACAGTATAACAGGATGTAACAGGGGACATGGTGACAGTATAACAGGATGTAACAGGGGACATGATGACAGTATAACAGGATGTAACAGGGGACATGATGACAGTATAACAGGATGTAACAGGAGACATGATGACAGTATAACAGGATGTAACAGGGGACATGGTGACAGTATAACAGGATGTAACAGGAGACATGATGACAGTATAACAGGATGTAACAGGGGACATGATGACAGTATAACAGGGGACATGATGACAGTATAACAGGATGTAACAGGGGACATGATGACAGTATAACAGGATGTAACAGGGGACATGGTGACAGTATAACAGGATGTAACAGGGGACATGATGACAGTATAACAGGATGTAACAGGGGACATGATGACAGTATAACAGGGGACATGATGACAGTATAACAGGGGACATGATGACAGTATAACAGGATGTAACAGGAGACATGATGACAGTATAACAGGATGTAACAGGAGACATGATGACAGTATAACAGGAGACATGATGACAGTATAACAGGATGTAACAGGGGACATGATGACAGTATAACAGGATGTAACAGGAGACATGATGACAGTATAACAGGATGTAACAGGAGACATGATGACAGTATAACAGGATGTAACAGGGGACATGGTGACAGTATAACAGGATGTAACAGGGGACATGATGACAGTATAACAGGATGTAACAGGGGACATGATGACAGTATAACAGGATGTAACAGGAGACATGATGACAGTATAACAGGATGTAACAGGGGACATGGTGACAGTATAACAGGATGTAACAGGAGACATGATGACAGTATAACAGGATGTAACAGGGGACATGATGACAGTATAACAGGGGACATGATGACAGTATAACAGGATGTAACAGGGGACATGATGACAGTATAACAGGATGTAACAGGGGACATGATGACAGTATAACAGGATGTAACAGGGGACATGATGACAGTATAACAGGATGTAACAGGGGACATGATGACAGTATAACAGGGGACATGATGACAGTATAACAGGGGACATGATGACAGTATAACAGGATGTAACAGGAGACATGATGACAGTATAACAGGATGTAACAGGAGACATGATGACAGTATAACAGGAGACATGATGACAGTATAACAGGATGTAACAGGGGACATGATGACAGTATAACAGGATGTAACAGGAGACATGATGACAGTATAACAGGATGTAACAGGAGACATGATGACAGTATAACAGGATGTAACAGGGGACATGATGACAGTATAACAGGATGTAACAGGGGACATGATGACAGTATAACAGGATGTAAAAGGGGACATGATGACAGTATAACAGGATGTAACAGGGGACATGATGACAGTATAACAGGATGTAACAGGGAACATGATGACAGTATAACAGGATGTAACAGGGGACATGGTGACAGTATAACAGGATGTAACAGGGGACATGATGACAGTATAACAGGATGTAACAGGGGACATGATGACAGTATAACAGGATGTAACAGGGGACATGATGACAGTATAACAGGGGACATGATGACAGTATAACAGGATGTAACAGGGGACATGATGACAGTATAACAGGATGTAACAGGAGACATGATGACAGTATAACAGGATGTAACAGGAGACATGATGACAGTATAACAGGATGTAACAGGGGACATGATGACAGTATAACAGGATGTAAAAGGGGACATGATGACAGTATAACAGGATGTAACAGGGGACATGATGACAGTATAACAGGATGTAACAGGGAACATGATGACAGTATAACAGGATGTAACAGGGGACATGGTGACAGTATAACAGGATGTAACAGGGGACATGATGACAGTATAACAGGATGTAACAGGGGACATGATGACAGTATAACAGGATGTAACAGGGGACATGATGACAGTATAACAGGGGACATGATGACAGTATAACAGGATGTAACAGGGGACATGATGACAGTATAACAGGATGTAACAGGAGACATGATGACAGTATAACAGGATGTAACAGGAGACATGATGACAGTATAACAGGGGACATGATGACAGTATAACAGGATGTAACAGGAGACATGATGACAGTATAACAGGATGAACATGATGACAGTATAACAGGATGTAACAGGGGAGATGACAGTATAACAGGATGAACAGGAGACATGATGACAGTATAACAGGATGTAACAGGAGACATGATGACAGTATAACAGGGGACATGATGACAGTATAACAGGATGTAACAGGGGACATGATGACAGTATAACAGGATGTAACAGGGGACATGATGACAGTATAACAGGATGTAACAGGAGACATGATGACAGTATAACAGGATGTAACAGGGAACATGATGACAGTATAACAGGATGTAACAGGGGACATGGTGACAGTATAACAGGATGTAACAGGGGACATGATGACAGTATAACATGATGTAACAGGGGACATGATGACAGTATAACAGGATGAACATGATGACAGTATAACAGGATGTAACAGGAGACATGATGACAGTATAACAGGATGTAACAGGAGACATGATGACAGTATAACAGGATGTAACAGGGGACATGATGACAGTATAACAGGGGACATGATGACAGTATACATGATGTAACAGGGGACATGATGACAGTATAACAGGATGATAACAGGGGACATGATGACAGTATAACAGGATGTAACAGGGGACATGATGACAGTATAACAGGGACATGATGACAGTATAACAGGAGACATGATGACAGTGATAACAGGATGTAACAGGGGACATGGTGACAGTATAACAGGATGTAACAGGAGACATGATGACAGTATAACAGGATGTAACAGGAGACATGATGACAGTATAACAGGATGTAACAGGAGACATGATGACAGTATAACAGGATGTAACAGGGGACATGATGACAGTATAACAGGATGTAACAGGGGACATGATGACAGTATAACAGGATGTACCAGGAGACATGATGACAGTATAACAGGAGACATGATGACAGTATAACAGGATGTAACAGGGAACATGATGACAGTATAACAGGATGTAACAGGGGACATGATGACAGTATAACAGGGGACATGATGACAGTATAACAGGATGTAACAGGGGACATGATGACAGTATAACAGGATGTAACAGGGGACATGATGACAGTATAACAGGATGTAACAGGGGACATGATGACAGTATAACAGGATGTAACAGGGGACATGATGACAGTATAACAGGATGTAACAGGGGACATGGTGACAGTATAACAGGATGTAACAGGTGACATGATGACAGTATAACAGGATGTAACAGGGAACATGGTGACAGTATAACAGGATGTAACAGGGGACATGATGACAGTATAACAGGGGACATGATGACAGTATAACAGGATGTAACAGGGGACATGATGACAGTATAACAGGATGTAACAGGAGACATGATGACAGTATAACAGGATGTAACAGGGAACATGATGACAGTATAACAGGATGTAACAGGGGACATGGTGACAGTATAACAGGATGTAACAGGTGACATGATGACAGTATAACAGGGGACATGATGACAGTATAACAGGGGACATGATGACAGTATAACAGGATGTAACAGGGGACATGATGACAGTATAACAGGATGTAACAGGAGACATGATGACAGTATAACAGGATGTAACAGGGGACATGATGACAGTATAACAGGATGTAACAGGTGACATGATGACAGTATAACAGGGGACATGATGACAGTATAACAGGATGTAACAGGGAACATGATGACAGTATAACAGGATGTAACAGGGGACATGATGACAGTATAACAGGATGTAACAGGAGACATGATGACAGTATAACAGGATGTAACAGGGGACATGATGACAGTATAACAGGATGTAACAGGGACATGATGACAGGATGATGACAGGGGACATGATGACAGTATAACAGGATGTAACAGGGGACATGATGACAGTATAACAGGATGTAACAGGGGACATGATGACAGTATAACAGGATGTAACAGGGGACATGATGACAGTATAACAGGATGTAACAGGGGACATGATGACAGTATAACAGGATGTAACAGGGGACATGATGACAGTATAACAGGATGTAACAGGAGACATGATGACAGTATAACAGGATGTAACAGGGGACATGATGACAGTATAACAGGATGTAACAGGGGACATGATGACAGTATAACAGGGGACATGATGACAGTATAACAGGATGTAACAGGAGACATGATGACAGTATAACAGGATGTAACAGGAGACATGATGACAGTATAACAGGATGTAACAGGGGACATGATGACAGTATAACAGGATGTAACAGGGGACATGATGACAGTATAACAGGATGTAACAGGAGACATGATGACAGTATAACAGGGGACATGATGACAGTATAACAGGATGTAACAGGAGACATGATGACAGTATAACAGGGAACATGATGACAGTATAACAGGATGTAACAGGAGACATGATGACAGTATAACAGGATGTAACAGGACATGATGACAGTATAACAGGGGACATGGGGACATGATGACAGTATAACAGGATGTAACAGGGGACATGATGACAGTATAACAGGATGTAACAGGGGACATGATGACAGTATAACAGGATGTAACAGGTGACATGATGACAGTATAACAGGGGACATGATGACAGTATAACAGGATGTAAAAGGGACATGATGACAGTATAACAGGATGTAACAGGGGACATGATGACAGTATAACAGGATGTAACAGGGAACATGATGACAGTATAACAGGATGTAACAGGGGACATGACAGTATAACAGGATGTAACAGGGGACATGATGACAGTATAACAGGATGTAACAGGGGACATGATGACAGTATAACAGGATGTAACAGGGGACATGATGACAGTATAACAGGGACATGATGACAGTATAACAGGATGTAACAGGGGACATGATGACAGTATAACAGGATGTAACAGGGACATGATGACAGTATAACAGGATGTAACAGGAGACATGATGACAGTATAACAGGGGACATGATGACAGTATAACAGGATGTAACAGGAGACATGATGACAGTATAACAGGAACATGATGACAGTATAACAGGATGTAACAGGAGACATGATGACAGTATAACAGGATGTAACAGGAGACATGATGACAGTATAACAGGGGACATGATGACAGAATAACAGGATGTAACAGGGGACATGATGACAGTATAACAGGATGTAACAGGGGACATGATGACAGTATAACAGGATGTAACAGGAGACATGATGACAGTATAACAGGGGACATGATGACAGTATAACAGGATGTAAAAGGGGACATGATGACAGTATAACAGGATGTAACAGGGACATGATGACAGTATAACATGATGTAACAGGGGACATGATGACAGTATAACAGGAGACATGATGACAGTATAACAGGATGTAACAGGAGACATGATGACAGTATAACAGGATGTAACAGGGGACATGATGACAGTATAACAGGATGTAACAGGGGACATGATAACAGGATAACAGGGGACATGATGACAGTATAACAGGATGTAACAGGGGACATGATGACAGTATAACAGGATGATGACACAGGAGACATGATGACAGTATAACAGGATGTAACAGGGGACATGATGACAGTATAACAGGGGACATGATGACAGTATAACAGGAGACATGATGACAGTATAACAGGATGTAACAGGGGACATGGTGACAGTATAACAGGATGTAACAGGAGACATGATGACAGTATAACAGGATGTAACAGGAGACATGATGACAGTATAACAGGATGTAACAGGAGACATGATGACAGTATAACAGGATGTAACAGGGGACATGATGACAGTATAACAGGATGTAACAGGGGACATGATGACAGTATAACAGGATGTAACAGGGAACATGATGACAGTATAACAGGATGTAACAGGGGACATGGTGACAGTATAACAGGATGTAACAGGGGACATGGTGACAGTATAACAGGATGTAACAGGGAACATGATGACAGTATAACAGGTGACATGATGACAGTATAACAGGATGTAACAGGGAACATGGTGACAGTATAACAGGATGTAACAGGGAACATGATGACAGTATAACAGGTGACATGATGACAGTATAACAGGATGTAACAGGGGACATGATGACAGTATAACAGGTGACATGATGACAGTATAACAGGATGTAACAGGGAACATGGTGACAGTATAACAGGATGTAACAGGGAACATGGTGACAGTATAACAGGATGTAACAGGGGACATGATGACAGTATAACAGGGGACATGATGACAGTATAACAGGATGTAACAGGGGACATGATGACAGTATAACAGGATGTAACAGGAGACATGATGACAGTATAACAGGATGTAACAGGGAACATGATGACAGTATAACAGGATGTAACAGGGGACATGGTGACAGTATAACAGGATGTAACAGGTGACATGATGACAGTATAACAGGGGACATGATGACAGTATAACAGGGGACATGATGACAGTATAACAGGATGTAACAGGGGACATGATGACAGTATAACAGGATGTAACAGGAGACATGATGACAGTATAACAGGATGTAACAGGGGACATGATGACAGTATAACAGGATGTAACAGGTGACATGATGACAGTATAACAGGGGACATGATGACAGTATAACAGGATGTAACAGGGAACATGATGACAGTATAACAGGATGTAACAGGGGACATGATGACAGTATAACAGGATGTAACAGGAGACATGATGACAGTATAACAGGATGTAACAGGGGACATGATGACAGTATAACAGGATGTAACAGGGGACATGATGACAGTATAACAGGGGACATGATGACAGTATAACAGGATGTAACAGGGGACATGATGACAGTATAACAAGATGTAACAGGGGACATGATGACAGTATAACAGGATAACAGGGGACATGATGACAGTATAACAGGATGTAACATGATGATGACAGTATAACAGGATGTAACAGGGGACATGATGACAGTATAACAGGATGTAACAGGGGACATGATGACAGTATAACAGGGGACATGATGACAGTATAACAGGATGTAACAGGAGACATGATGACAGTATAACAGGATGTAACAGGAGACATGATGACAGTATAACAGGATGTAACAGGGGACATGATGACAGTATAACAGGATGTAACAGGGGACATGATGACAGTATAACAGGATGTAACAGGAGACATGATGACAGTATAACAGGGGACATGATGACAGTATAACAGGATGTAACAGGAGACATGATGACAGTATAACAGGGAACATGATGACAGTATAACAGGATGTAACAGGAGACATGATGACAGTATAACAGGATGTAACAGGAGACATGATGACAGTATAACAGGGGACATGATGACAGTATAACAGGATGTAACAGGGGACATGATGACAGTATAACAGGATGTAACAGGGGACATGATGACAGTATAACAGGATGTAACAGGGGACATGATGACAGTATAACAGGATGTAACAGGGGACATGATGACAGTATAACAGGATGTAACAGGGGACATGATGACAGTATAACAGGATGTAACAGGGGACATGATGACAGTATAACAGGATGTAACAGGGGACATGATGACAGTATAACAGGATGTACATGATGACAGTATAACAGGATGTAACAGGGACATGATGACAGTATAACAGGATGTAACAGGAGACATGATGACAGTATAACAGGATGTAACAGGGGACATGATGACAGTATAACAGGGGACATGATGACAGTATAACAGGATGTAACAGGGGACATGATGACAGTATAACAGGGGACATGATGACAGTATAACAGGAGACATGATGACAGTATAACAGGATGTAACAGGGGACATGATGACAGTATAACAGGGATGATGACAGTATAACAGGAGACATGATGACAGTATAACAGGATGTAACAGGGGACATGATGACAGTATAACAGGATGTAACAGGAGACATGATGACAGTATAACAGGATGTAACAGGAGACATGATGACAGTATAACAGGATGTAACAGGAGACATGATGACAGTATAACAGGATGTAACAGGGGACATGATGACAGTATAACAGGATGTAACAGGGGACATGATGACAGTATAACAGGATGTAACAGGGAACATGATGACAGTATAACAGGATGTAACAGGGGACATGGTGACAGTATAACAGGATGTAACAGGGAACATGGTGACAGTATAACAGGATGTAACAGGTGACATGATGACAGTATAACAGGGGACATGATGACAGTATAACAGGGGACATGATGACAGTATAACAGGATGTAACAGGGGACATGATGACAGTATAACAGGGGACATGATGACAGTATAACAGGATGTAACAGGGGACATGATGACAGTATAACAGGATGTAACAGGAGACATGATGACAGTATAACAGGATGTAACAGGGGACATGGTGACAGTATAACAGGATGTAACAGGTGACATGATGACAGTATAACAGGGGACATGATGACAGTATAACAGGGGACATGATGACAGTATAACAGGATGTAACAGGGGACATGATGACAGTATAACAGGATGTAACAGGAGACATGATGACAGTATAACAGGATGTAACAGGGGACATGATGACAGTATAACAGGATGTAACAGGTGACATGATGACAGTATAACAGGGGACATGATGACAGTATAACAGGATGTAACAGGGGACATGATGACAGTATAACAGGATGTAACAGGAGACATGATGACAGTATAACAGGATGTAACAGGGGACATGATGACAGTATAACAGGATGTAACAGGGGACATGATGACAGTATAACAGGGGACATGATGACAGTATAACAGGATGTAACAGGGGACATGATGACAGTATAACAGGATGTAACAGGGGACATGATGACAGTATAACAGGATGTAACAGGGGACATGATGACAGTATAACAGGATGTAACAGGAGACATGATGACAGTATAACAGGATGTAACAGGGGACATGATGACAGTATAACAGGATGTAACAGGGGACATGATGACAGTATAACAGGGGACATGATGACAGTATAACAGGATGTAACAGGAGACATGATGACAGTATAACAGGATGTAACAGGAGACATGATGACAGTATAACAGGATGTAACAGGGGACATGATGACAGTATAACAGGATGTAACAGGGGACATGATGACAGTATAACAGGAGACATGATGACAGTATAACAGGATGTGACAGGGGACATGATGACAGTATAACAGGATGTAACAGGAGACATGATGACAGTATAACAGGATGTAACAGGGAACATGATGACAGTATAACAGGATGTAACAGGGGACATGATGACATTATAACAGGGGACATGATGACAGTATAACAGGATGTAACAGGGGTCATGATGACAGTATAACAGGATGTAACAGGAGACATGATGACATTATAACAGGATGTAACAGGGGACATGATGACAGTATAACAGGGATGCTGTTGGTCGACTACAGCTCAACCTTCAATACCATAGTGCCCTCCTCAAAGCTCACAGTCCTCACCACCTCCCTATGCAACTGGGTCCTGGACTTCCTGACGGGCCGCCCCCCATTATATACTAGACACAGATTCTTAAAACAGGTTCCCTGCTGTATACCACTGGCCTGTCCCAGAGGGCCCTCACAGTCTTCTACAGGAGCACCGTCGAGAGCATACTGTCGACCACAAGGCTCTACAAAGGGCGGTACGACACCCTCCTGCACCCCTACTCCCCCAGTCACCTTCCTGTCCCCCTCCAACTCCCCAGTCCCCCTCCTACTCCCCCAGTCACCTTCCTGTCCCCCTCCAACTCTCCCAGTCCCCCTCCTACTCCCCCAGTTACCTTCCTGTCCCCCTCCTCCTCCCCCAGTCACCTTCCTGTCCCCCAGTCACCTTTCTGTCCCCCAGTCACCTTCCTGTCCCCCTCCTCCTCCCCCAGTCACCTTCCTGTCCCCCTCCTCCTCCCCCAGTCACCTTCCTGTCCCCCAGTCACCTTCCTGTCCCCCTCCAACTCCCCCAGTCCCCCTCCTAC
>NC_068448.1:78195703-78240703 GCF_023373465.1 Oncorhynchus keta
CTAGGTATACTGGACAGCAGACTGACCCAGCCCTAGGTATACTGTAGACTGACCCAGCCCTAGGTATACTGCACTGTAGACTGACCCAGCCCTAGGTATACTGCACTGTAGACTGACCCAGCCCTAGGTATACTGGACAGCAGACTGACCCAGCCCTGGGTATACTGCACTGTAGACTGACCCAGCCCTAGGTATACTGTAGACTGGCCCAGCCCTAGGTATACTGCACTGTAGACTGACCCAGTATACTGGACAGCAGACTGACCCAGCCCTAGGTATACTGTAGACTGACCCAGCCCTAGGTATACTGTAGACTGACCCAGCCCTAGGTATACTGTAGACTGACCCAGCCCTGGGTATACTGTACTGTAGACTGACCCAGCCTGGGTATACTGTACTGTAGACTGACCCAGCCCTAGGTATACTGTAGGCTGATCCAGCCCTAGGTATACTGCACTGTAGACTGACCCAGCCCTAGGTATACTGGACAGCAGACTGACCCAGCCCTAGGTATACTGTACTGTAGACTGACCCAGCCCTAGGTATACTGTAGACTGACCCAGCCCTAGGTATACTGTAGACTGACCCAGCCCTGGGTATACTGTAGACTGACCCAGCCCTAGGTATACTGTAGACTGACCCAGCCCTGGGTACACTGCACTGTATACTGACCCAGCCCTAGGCATACTGTACTGTAGACTGATCCAGCCCTGGGTATACTGTAGACTGACCCAGCCCTAGGTATACTGTAGACTGACCCAGCCCTAGGTATACTGTAGACTGACCCAGCCCTGGGTATACTGTAGACTGACCCAGCCCTGGATACACTGCACTGTATACTGATCCAGCCCTAGGCATACTGCACTGTAGACTGACCCAGCCCTAGGTATACTGCACTGTAGACTGACCCAGCCCTGGGTATACTGCACTGTAGACTGACCCAGCCCTAGGTATACTGTAGACTGACCCAGCCCTGGGTATACTGTACTGTAGACTGACCCAGCACTGGGTATACTGCACTGTAGACTGACCCAGCCCTGGGTATACTGTACTGTAGACTGACCCAGCCCTAGGTATACTGTAGACTGACCCAGCCCTAGGCATACTGCACTGTAGACTGACCCAGCCCTAGGTATACTGTACAGTAGACTGACCCAGCCCTGGGCATACTGTTCTGTAGACTGATCCAGCCCTAGGTACACTGTACTGTAGACTGACCCAGCCCTGGGTATACTGTACTGTAGACTGACCCAGCTCTAGGTATACTGTAGACTGACCCAGCCCTGGGTATACTGTACAGTAGACTGACCCAGCTCTAGGTATACTGTAGACTGACCCAGCCCTAGGTATACTGTAGACTGACCCAGCCCTAGGTATACTGTAGACTGACCCAGCCCTAGGTATACTGTAGACTGACCCAGCCCTAGGTATACTGTACTGTAGACTGACCCAGCCCTGGGTATACTGCACTGTAGACTGACCCAGCCCTGGGTATACTGTACTGTAGACTGACCCAGCTCTAGGTATACTGTAGACTGACCCAGCCCTAGGTATACTGTAAAGTAGACTGACCCAGCTCTAGGTATACTGTACAGTAGACTGACCCAGCTCTAGGTATAGTGTACTGTAGACTGACCGAGCCCTGGGTATACTGTAGACTGACCCAGCCCTGGGTATACTGTACTGTAGACTGACCCAGCCCTAGGTATACTGCACTGTAGACTGACCCAGCCCTAGGTATACTGTAGACTGACCCAGCCCTGGGTATACTGTAGACTGACCCAGCCCTAGGTATACTGGACAGCAGACTGACACAGCCCTAGGTATACTGTAGACTGACCCAGCCCTAGGTATACTGCACTGTAGACTGACCCAGCCCTAGGTATACTGCACTGTAGACTGACCCAGCCCTAGGTATACTGGACAGCAGACTGACCCAGCCCTGGGTATACTGCACTGTAGACTGACCCAGCCCTAGGTTTACTGCCCCAGCCCTAGGTATACTGCACTGTAGACTGACCCAGTATACTGGACAGCAGACTGACCCAGCCCTAGGTATACTGTAGACTGACCCAGCCCTAGGTATACTGTAGACTGACCCAGCCCTAGGTATACTGTAGACTGACCCAGCCCTAGGTATACTGTAGACTGACCCAGCCCTAGGTATACTGTAGACTGACCCAGCCCTGGGTATACTGTACTGTAGACTGACCCAGCCTGGGTATACTGTACTGTAGACTGACCCAGCCCTAGGTATACTGTAGGCTGATCCAGCCCTAGGTATACTGCACTGTAGACTGACCCAGCCCTAGGTATACTGGACAGCAGACTGACCCAGCCCTAGGTATACTGTACTGTAGACTGACCCAGCCCTAGGTATACTGTAGACTGACCCAGCCCTAGGTATACTGTAGACTGACCCAGCCCTGGGTATACTGTAGACTGACCCAGCCCTAGGTATACTGTAGACTGACCCAGCCCTGGTACACTGCACTGTATACTGACCCAGCCCTAGGCATACTGTACTGTAGACTGATCCAGCCCTGGGTATACTGTAGACTGACCCAGCCCTAGGTATACTGTAGACTGACCCAGCCCTAGGTATACTGTAGACTGACCCAGCCCTGGGTATACTGAGACTGACCCAGCCCTGGATACACTGCACTGTATACTGATCCAGCCCTAGGCATACTGCACTGTAGACTGACCCAGCCCTAGGTATACTGCACTGTAGACTGACCCAGCCCTGGGTATACTGCACTGTAGACTGACCCAGCCCTAGGTATACTGTAGACTGACCCAGCCCTGGGTATACTGTACTGTAGACTGACCCAGCACTGGGTATACTGCACTGTAGACTGACCCAGCCCTGGGTATACTGTACTGTAGACTGACCCAGCCCTAGGTATACTGTAGACTGACCCAACCCTAGGCATACTGCACTGTAGACTGACCCAGCCCTAGGTATACTGTACAGTAGACTGACCCAGCCCTGGGCATACTGTTCTGTAGACTGATCCAGCCCTAGGTACACTGTACTGTAGACTGACCCAGCCCTGGGTATACTGTACTGTAGACTGACCCAGCTCTAGGTATACTGTAGATTGACCCAGCCCTGGGTATACTGTACAGTAGACTGACCCAGCTCTAGGTATACTGTAGACTGACCCAGCCCTAGGTATACTGTAGACTGACCCAGCCCTAGGTATACTGTAGACTGACCCAGCCCTAGGTATACTGTAGACTGACCCAGCCCTAGGTATACTGTACTGTAGACTGACCCAGCCCTGGGTATACTGCACTGTAGACTGACCCAGCCCTGGGTATACTGTACTGTAGACTGACCCAGCTCTAGGTATACTGTAGACTGACCCAGCCCTAGGTATACCGTAAAGTAGACTGACCCAGCTCTAGGTATACTGTACAGTAGACTGACCCAGCTCTAGGTATACTGTACTGTAGACTGACCGAGCCCTGGGTATACTGTAGACTGACCCAGCCCTGGGTATACTGTACTGTAGACTGACCCAGCCCTAGGTATACTGTAGACTGACCCAGCCCTGGGTATACTGTACTGTAGACTGACCCAGCCCTAGGTATACTGCACTGTAGACTGACCCAGCCCTGGGTATACTGTACAGTAGACTGACCCAGCTCTAGGTATACTGTACTGTAGACTGACCCAGCCCTAGGTATACTGTAGACTGACCCAGCCCTGGGTATACTGTACTGTAGACTGACCCAGCCCTAGGTATACTGCACTGTAGACTGACCCAGCCCTAGGTATACTGCACTGTAGACTGACCCAGCCCTGGGTATACTGTAGAGTAGACTGACCCAGCCCTAGGTGTACTGTACTGTAGACTGATCCAGCCCTAGGTATACTGTACTGCAGACTGACCCAGCCCTGGGTATATTGTACAGTAGACTGACCCAGCTCTAGATATACTGTACTGTAGACTGACCCAGCCCTAGGTAAACTGTACTGTAGACTGACCCAGCCCTAGGTACACTGTACTGTAGACTGACCCAGCCCTAGGCATACGGTAGACTGAACCAGCCCTAGGTATACTGTAGACTGACCCAGCCCTAGGTAAACTGTAGACTGACCCAGCCCTAGGTATACTGTAGACTGACCCAGCCCTAGGTATACTGTATTGTAGACTGACTCAGCCCTAGGCATGCTGTACTGTAGACTGACCCAGCCCTGGGTATACTGTACTGTAGACTGACCCAGCCCTAGGCATACTGTAGAGTAGACTGACCCAGCCCTAGGTATACTGTACTGTAGACTGACCCAGCCCTAGGTATACTGTAATGTAGACTGACCCAGCCCTAGGTATACTGTACTGTAGACTGACCCAGCCCTAGGTATACTGTACAGTAGACTGACCCAGCCCTGGGTATACTGTACAGTAGACTGACCCAGCCCTAGGTATACTGCAGAGTAGACTGACCCAGCCCTAGGCATACTGTACTGTAGACTGACCCAGCCCTAGGTATACTGTACTGTAGACTGATCCAGCCCTAGGTATACTGTAGACTGACCCAACCCTGGGTATACTGTACTGTAGACTGACCCAGCCCTAGGCATACTGTAGACTGACCCAGCCCTAGGTATACTGTAGACTGACCCAGCCCTAGGTATACTGTACTGTAGACTGACCCAGCCCTAGGCATACTGTACTGTAGACTGACCCAGCCCTAGGTATACTGTACTGTAGACTGATCCAGCCCTAGGTATACGGTAGACTGACCCAGCCCTGGGTATACTGTACTGTAGACTGACCCAGCCCTAGGCATACTGTAGACTGACCCAGCCCTGGGTATACTGTACTGTAGACTGACCCAGCCCTAGGCATACTGTAGAGTAGACTGATCCAGCCCTAGGTATACTGTACTGTAGACAGACCCAGCCCTGGGTATACTGTAGACTGACCCAGCCCTAGGTATACTGTACTGTAGACTGACCCAGCCCTAGGTATACTGTACAGTAGACAGACCCAGCCCTAGGTATACTGTAGACCGACCCAGCCCTAGGTATACTGTACAGTAGACTGACCCAGCCCTAGGTATACTGTAGATTGACCTAGCCCTAGGTATACTGTAGACTGACCCAGCCCTAGGCATACTGTAGACTGACCCAGCCCTAGGTATACTGTAGATTGACCTAGCCCTAGGTATACTGTAGACTGACCCAGCCCTAGGCATACTGTAGACTGACCCAGCCCTAGGCATACTGTAGACTGACCCAGCCCTAGGCATACTGTAAACTGACCCAGCCCTAGGCATACTGTAGACTGACCCAGCCCTAGGCATACTGTAGACTGACCCAGCCCTAGGCATACTGTAGACTGACCCAGCCCTAGGTATACTGTAGACAGACCCAGCCCTAGGTATACTGTAGACTGACCCAGCCCTAGGTATACTGTAGACTGACCCAGCCCTAGGTATACTGTAGACTGACCCAGCCCTGGGTATACTGTACTGTAGACTGACCCAGCACTGGGTATACTGCACTGTAGACTGACCCAGCCCTGGGTATACTGTACTGTAGACTGACCCAGCCCTAGGTATACTGTAGACTGACCCAGCCCTAGGCATACTGCACTGTAGACTGACCCAGCCCTAGGTATACTGTACAGTAGACTGACCCAGCCCTGGGCATACTGTTCTGTAGACTGATCCAGCCCTAGGTACACTGTACTGTAGACTGACCCAGCCCTGGGTATACTGTACTGTAGACTGACCCAGCTCTAGGTATACTGTAGACTGACCCAGCCCTGGGTATACTGTACAGTAGACTGACCCAGCTCTAGGTATACTGTAGACTGACCCAGCCCTAGGTATACTGTAGACTGACCCAGCCCTAGGTATACTGTAGACTGACCCAGCCCTAGGTATACTGTAGACTGACCCAGCCCTAGGTATACTGTACTGTAGACTGACCCAGCCCTGGGTATACTGCACTGTAGACTGACCCAGCCCTGGGTATACTGTACTGTAGACTGACCCAGCTCTAGGTATACTGTAGACTGACCCAGCCCTAGGTATACTGTAAAGTAGACTGACCCAGCTCTAGGTATACTGTACAGTAGACTGACCCAGCTCTAGGTATACTGTACTGTAGACTGACCCAGCCCTGGGTATACTGTAGACTGACCCAGCCCTGGGTATACTGTACTGTAGACTGACCCAGCCCTAGGTATACTGTAGACTGACCCAGCCCTGGGTATACTGTACTGTAGACTGACCCAGCCCTAGGTATACTGCACTGTAGACTGACCCAGCCCTGGGTATACTGTACAGTAGACTGACCCAGCCCTAGGTAAACTGTACTGTAGACTGACCCAGCCCTAGGTACACTGTACTGTAGACTGACCCAGCCCTAGGCATACGGTAGACTGAACCAGCCCTAGGTATACTGTATTGTAGACTGACCCAGCCCTAGGCATGCTGTACTGTAGACTGACCCAGCCCTGGGTATACTGTACTGTAGACTGACCCAGCCCTAGGCATACTGTAGAGTAGACTGACCCAGCCCTAGGTATACTGTACTGTAGACTGACCCAGCCCTAGGTATACTGTAATGTAGACTGACCCAGCCCTAGGTATACTGTACTGTAGACTGACCCAGCCCTAGGTATACTGTACAGTAGACTGACCCAGCCCTAGGTATACTGTACAGTAGACTGACCCAGCCCTAGGTATACTGCAGAGTAGACTGACCCAGCCCTAGGCATACTGTACTGTAGACTGACCCAGCCCTAGGTATACTGTACTGTAGACTGATCCAGCCCTAGGTATACTGTAGACTGACCCAACCCTGGGTATACTGTACTGTAGACTGACCCAGCCCTAGGCATACTGTAGACTGACCCAGCCCTAGGTATACTGTACTGTAGACTGACCCAGCCCTAGGCATACTGTACTGTAGACTGACCCAGCCCTAGGTATACTGTACTGTAGACTGATCCAGCCCTAGGTATACGGTAGACTGACCCAGCCCTGGGTATACTGTACTGTAGACTGACCCAGCCCTAGGCATACTGTAGACTGACCCAGCCCTGGGTATACTGTACTGTAGACTGACCCAGCCCTAGGCATACTGTAGAGTAGACTGATCCAGCCCTAGGTATACTGTACTGTAGACAGACCCAGCCCTGGGTATACTGTAGACTGACCCAGGCGTAGGTATACTGTACTGTAGACTGACCCAGCCCTAGGTATACTGTACAGTAGACAGACCCAGCCCTAGGTATACTGTAGACCGACCCAGCCCTAGGTATACTGTACAGTAGACTGACCCAGCCCTAGGTATACTGTAGATTGACCTAGCCCTAGGTATACTGTAGACTGACCCAGCCCTAGGCATACTGTAGACTGACCCAGCCCTAGGTATACTGTAGATTGACCTAGCCCTAGGTATACTGTAGACTGACCCAGCCCTAGGCATACTGTAGACTGAACCAGCCCTAGGCATACTGACTGACCCAGCCCTAGGCATACTGTAGACTGACCCAGCCCTAGGCATACTGTAGACTGACCCAGCCCTAGGCATACTGTAGACTGACCCAGCCCTAGGTATACTGTAGACAGACCCAGCCCTAGGTATACTGTAGACTGACCCAGCCCTAGGTATACTGTAGACTGACCCAGCCCTAGGTATACTGTAGACTGACCCAGCCCTAGGCATACTGTAGACTGACCCAGCCCTAGGCATACTGTAGACTGACCCAGCCCTAGGTATACTGTAGACAGACCCAGCCCTAGGTATACTGTAGACTGACCCAGCCCTAGGTATACTGTAGACTGACCCAGCCCTAGGTATACTGTAGACTGACCCAGCCCTAGGTATACTGACCCAGCCCTAGGCATACTGTAGACTGACCCAGCCCTAGGTATACTGTAGACAGACCCAGCCCTAGGCATACTGTAGACTGACCCAGCCCTAGGTATACTGTAGACAGACCCAGCCCTAGGTATACTGTAGATTGACCTAGCCCTAGGTATACTGTAGACTGACCCAGCCCTAGGTATACTGTAGACTGACCCAGCCCTAGGTATACTGTAGACTGACCCAGCCCTAGGCATACTGTAGACTGACCCAGCCCTAGGCATACTGTAGACTGACCCAGCCCTAGGCATACTGTAGACTGACCCAGCCCTAGGTATACTGTAGACAGACCCAGCCCTAGGTATACTGTAGACTGACCCAGCCCTAGGTATACTGTAGACTGACCCAGCCCTAGGCATACTGTAGACTGACCCAGCCCTGGGTATACTGTACTGTAGACTGACCCAGCTCTAGGTATACCGTAGACTGACCCAGCCCTAGGTATACTGTAAAGTAGACTGACCCAGCCCTAGGTATACTGTAATGTAGACTGACCCAGCCCTAGGTATACTGTACAGTAGACAGACCCAGCCCTAGGTACACTGTAGACCGACCCAGCCCTAGGTATACTGTAGATTGACCTAGCCCTAGGTATACTGTAGACTGACCCAGCCCTAGGCATACTGTAGACTGACCCAGCCCTAGGTATACTGTAGACTGACCCAGCCCTAGGCATACTGTAGACTGACCCAGCCCTAGGTATACTGTAGACTGACCCAGCCCTAGGTATACTGTAGATTGACCTAGCCCTAGGTATACTGTAGACTGACCCAGCCCTAGGCATACTGTAGACTGACCCAGCCCTGGGTATACTGTACTGTAGACTGACCCAGCCCTAGGCATACTGTAGAGTAGACTGACCCAGCCCTAGGTATACTGTACTGTAGACTGACCCAGCCCTAGGTATACTGTAATGTAGACTGACCCAGCCCTAGGTATACTGTACTGTAGACTGACCCAGCCCTAGGTATACTGTACAGTAGACTGACCCAGCCCTAGGTATACTGTACAGTAGACTGACCCAGCCCTAGGTATACTGCAGAGTAGACTGACCCAGCCCTAGGCATACTGTACTGTAGACTGACCCAGCCCTAGGTATACTGTACTGTAGACTGATCCAGCCCTAGGTATACTGTAGACTGACCCAACCCTGGGTATACTGTACTGTAGACTGACCCAGCCCTAGGCATACTGTAGACTGACCCAGCCCTAGGTATACTGTACTGTAGACTGACCCAGCCCTAGGCATACTGTACTGTAGACTGACCCAGCCCTAGGTATACTGTACTGTAGACTGATCCAGCCCTAGGTATACGGTATACTGGGTATACTGTACTGTAGACTGACCCAGCCCTAGGCATACTGTAGACTGACCCAGCCCTGGGTATACTGTACTGTAGACTGACCCAGCCCTAGGCATACTGTAGAGTAGACTGATCCAGCCCTAGGTATACTGTACTGTAGACAGACCCAGCCCTGGGTATACCGTAGACTGACCCAGCCCTAGGTATACTGTACTGTAGACTGACCCAGCCCTAGGTATACTGTACAGTAGACAGACCCAGCCCTAGGTATACTGTAGACCGACCCAGCCCTAGGTATACTGTACAGTAGACTGACCCAGCCCTAGGTATACTGTAGATTGACCTAGCCCTAGGTATACTGTAGACTGACCCAGCCCTAGGCATACTGTAGACTGACCCAGCCCTAGGTATACTGTAGATTGACCTAGCCCTAGGTATACTGTAGACTGACCCAGCCCTAGGCATACTGTAGACTGAACCAGCCCTAGGCATACTGTAGACTGACCCAGCCCTAGGCATACTGTAGACTGACCCAGCCCTAGGCATACTGTAGACTGACCCAGCCCTAGGCATACTGTAGACTGACCCAGCCCTAGGTATACTGTAGACAGACCCAGCCCTAGGTATACTGTAGACTGACCCAGCCCTAGGTATACTGTAGACTGACCCAGCCCTAGGTATACTGTAGACTGACCCAGCCCTAGGCATACTGTAGACTGACCCAGCCCTAGGCATACTGTAGACTGACCCAGCCCTAGGTATACTGTAGACAGACCCAGCCCTAGGTATACTGTAGACTGACCCAGCCCTAGGTATACTGTAGACTGACCCAGCCCTAGGTATACTGTAGACTGACCCAGCCCTAGGTATACCGTAGACTGACCCAGCCCTAGGCATACTGTAGACTGACCCAGCCCTAGGTATACTGTAGACAGACCCAGCCCTAGGCATACTGTAGACTGACCCAGCCCTAGGTATACTGTAGACAGACCCAGCCCTAGGTATACTGTAGATTGACCTAGCCCTAGGTATACTGTAGACTGACCCAGCCCTAGGTATACTGTAGACTGACCCAGCCCTAGGTATACTGTAGACTGACCCAGCCCTAGGCATACTGTAGACTGACCCAGCCCTAGGCATACTGTAGACTGACCCAGCCCTAGGCATACTGTAGACTGACCCAGCCCTAGGTATACTGTAGACAGACCCAGCCCTAGGTATACTGTAGACTGACCCAGCCCTAGGTATACTGTAGACTGACCCAGCCCTAGGTATACTGTAGACTGACCCAGCCCTAGGCATACTGTAGACTGACCCAGCCCTGGGTATACTGTACTGTAGACTGACCCAGCTCTAGGTATACCGTAGACTGACCCAGCCCTAGGTATACTGTAAAGTAGACTGACCCAGCCCTAGGTATACTGTAATGTAGACTGACCCAGCCCTAGGTATACTGTACAGTAGACAGACCCAGCCCTAGGTACACTGTAGACCGACCCAGCCCTAGGTATACTGTAGATTGACCTAGCCCTAGGTATACTGTAGACTGACCCAGCCCTAGGCATACTGTAGACTGACCCAGCCCTAGGTATACTGTAGACTGACCCAGCCCTAGGCATACTGTAGACTGACCCAGCCCTAGGTATACTGTAGACTGACCCAGCCCTAGGTATACTGTAGATTGACCTAGCCCTAGGTATACTGTAGACTGACCCAGCCCTAGGCATACTGTAGACTGACCCAGCCCTAGGCATACTCACCCAGGCTCTTGGGCAGCAGGTTCTTGATGAACTCAGCGTGGTCTCCTACGTGCAGGACACTGTAGATGCTGGTGTTCATCAGCTCCTCCTGGTTATACAGCAGGTACTGGGTCACGTTCTCTGACACAAACACAATGTTACCCTCCATATTCACCACGAAGAAGAACCCGTCCAGGGCCTGGAGGGGGAAGGGGGGAGAAAAATAATAGACTTATATTTAATCGTTGACTGATTGTTTTCTTCAACTTTCTAGCTTTTCAAAATATCTACAAGAGACCAAAGGAGAGGGAGAGGTTTTAGTAGAGAGCAAGGGAGAGGGAGAGGTTTTAGTAGAGACCAAGGAAGAGGAAGAGGTTTGAGTAGAGACCAAGGGAGAGGAAGAGTTTTGAGTAGAGAGCATGGGAGAGGAGGTTTGAGAGGGAGAGGTTTTAGAGAGATCAAGGGAGAGGAAGAGGTTTTAGTAGAGACCAAGGGAGAGGAAGAGGTTTGAGTAGAGAGCATGGGAGAGGGAGAGGTTTGAGTAGAGACCCAAGGGAGAGGGAGAGGTTTGAGTAGAGACCAAGGGAGAGGGAGAGGTTTGAGTAGAGCCCAAGGGAGAGGAGGTTTGAGTAGAGCCCAAGGGAGAGGGAGAGGTTTGAGTAGAGACCAAGAAAGAGGGAGAGGTTTGAGTAGAGACCAAGGGAGAGGAGGTTTGAGTAGAGACCAAGGGAGAGGAGATTTGAGTAGAGACCCAAGGGAGGGGGAGAGGTTTGAGTAGAGACCAAGGGAGAGGAAGAGGTTTGAGTAGAGACCAAGGGAGAGGAAGAGGTTTTAGTAGAGAGCAAGGGAGAGGAAGAGGTTTGAGTAGAGACCAAGGGAGAGGAAGAGGTTTGAGTAGAGAGCATGGGAGAGGGAGAGGTTTGAGTAGAGACCCAATGGAGAGGGAGAGGTTTGAGTAGAGACCAAGGGAGAGGGAGAGGTTTGAGTAGAGACCAAGGGAGAGGAGGTTTGAGTAGAGCCCAAGGGAGAGGAGGTTTTAGTAGAGACCAAGGGAGAGGAGGTTTGAGTAGAGACCAAGGGAGAGGAGATTTGAGTAGAGACCCAAGGGAGGGGGAGAGGTTTGAGTAGAGACCAAGGGAGAGGGGGCGAGGTTTGAGTAGAGACCAAGGGAGAGGGAGAGGTTTGAGTAGAGACCAAGGGAGAGGGAGAGGTTTGAGTAGAGACCAAGGGAGAGGGAGAGGTTTGAGTAGAGACCAAGGGAGAGGGAGAGGTTTGAGTAGAGACCAAGGGAGAGGGAGAGGTTTGAGTAGAGACCAAGGAAGAGGGAGAGGTTTGAGTAGAGTGGTCTCCAGATTCAGCAGGGTATTTAAACTAAAAAAAGACATTGTCTGTACCTCAAATGGCTTCACATTCCCTTTACAGTGAACTACATGTGAGCTGGGCCCATAGGCTTTAGTCAAAAGTAGGGGAAAGGGTGCCACATCAGACACAGACGTAGACTCGATGGATCACTCTGAGAAATGACCTTTGACCTCGCTAGCTGAACAACGGAACGTTACAGGAAATGTACAAAACAATACCCCTTAATAAAACCAACACAAATGACCTGCTAATTGTTGTGTTCATAGAAAGCGACAGGGGTGGGATATTTACGATAGCTTTGTTACCAACGCCTGAGAGTTAATGGACTGCACTGGGTGACTATGGTGGCAGAGGGGGGAGGGAGGGGAGAGAGAGGGGGACAGACAGAGAGACAGAGACACAGAGGGAGAGAGAGAGAGGGGGACAGACAGAGACACAGAGGGAGAGAGAGACAGAGAGAGAGAGAGAGAGAGAGAGAGAGAGAGAGAGAGAGAGAGAGAGAGAGAGAGAGAGAGAGAGAGGGAGAGAGAGAGAGAGAGGGAGAGGGAGAGAGAGAGAGAAGTAGGCAGTGAAGTATGGGGTTCAATCTCTAATAATGAATTTACGAAATGGGACAAACATCCAATTGAAATACTGCATGCAGAGTTTTGCAAGACTGTATTGCAAGTGCAAAGAAAAACTCCAACTAACGCATGTAGAGCAGAACTGGGCCAATACCCCTCATTCAAATAGAAAAAAAGAGCCATCAAATTTTACAACCACATAAAAACAAGTGACCCCAAAACATTCCATCACACAGCTCTACAATGTCAAGAGATGAAACAAGAGAAGAGTCCCCTCAGCCAGCTGGTTCTGAGGCTCAGTTCACCAACCCAAACCAACCCCATAGAGCCTCAGGACAGCACTCAGAAAATCTGGCCCAACCAAATCATCACAAAACGAAAAGAAACATATATCAGCTATTGGAAAGACACCACAACAAATCAAAGTAAACCTCGATGCTATTTGTCTCTAAACAGACAGTACTTGGTGGCAGACTATCTGACCACTGTGACTGATAGAGAACTGAGGAAAACATTGACTAGGTACAGACTCAGTGAGCACAGTCTGGCTATAGAGACCGGTCGTCACAGACAAACCTGGCTGCCCAGAGAGGACAGTCTGGCTATAGAGACCGGTCGTCACAGACAAACCTGGCTGCCCAGAGAGGACAGTCTGGCTATAGAGACCGGTCGTCACAGACAAACCTGGCTGCCCAGAGAGGACAGTCTGACTATAGAGACCGGTCGTCACAGACAAACCTGGCTGCCCAGAGAGGACAGTCTGGCTATAGAGACCGGTCGTCACAGACAAACCTGGCTGCCCAGAGAGGACAGTCTGGCTATAGAGACCGGTCGTCACAGACAAACCTGGCTGCCCAGAGAGGACAGTCTGGCTATAGAGACCGGTCGTCACAGACAAACCTGGCTGCCCAGAGAGGTCAGTCTGGCTATAGAGACCGGTCGTCACAGACCAACCTGGCTGCCCAGAGAGGACAGTCTGGCTATAGAGACCGGTCGTCACAGACAAACCTGGCTGCCCAGAGAGGACAGTCTGGCTATAGAGACCGGTCGTCACAGACCAACCTGGCTGCCCAGAGAGGACAGTCTGGCTATAGAGACCGGTCGTCACAGACCAACCTGGCTGCCCAGAGAGGACAGGCTGTGCTCACTCTGCTCCAGGGGAGACAGAGCTGCATTTCCTATTACACTGTGACAAATACTCAGACCAAAGAGAATATTTCTTTCCCAAAATGATAATTCAATAGAAGGAATTTGAAACTATAAAAGATGAAGAAAAAATCAAATATTTATTGGGTGAAAAGCCAAAATGTGCAGTTTTGGCAGCCAAATATGTGTCCTTCTGCCACAACCTGAGGGACAGCCAGTGAAAAGTGCAAAGTAATGTTGATAATATCCTTTTTGTTTTGTCTTTCACACCACGTCATGTATCGCCTCAGTCATGTTGACACTGGTCTACTACCAGGTCATGTGTCTTCTCAGTCATGTTGACACTGGTCTTCTACCAGGTCATGTGTCTTCTCAGTCATGTTGACACTGGTCTACTACCAGGTCATGTGTCTTCTCAGTCATGTTGACACTGGTCTACTACCAGGTCATGTGTCTTCTCAGTCATGTTGACACTGGTCTACTACCAGGTCATGTGTCTTCTCAGTCATGTTGACACTGGTCTACTACCAGGTCATGTGTCTTCTCAGTCATGTTGACACTGGTCTACTACCAGGTCATGTGTCTTCTCAGTATTGTTGACACTGGTCTACTACCAGGTCATGTGTCTTCTCAGTCATGTTGACACTGGTCTACTACCAGGTCATGTGTCTTCTCAGTCATGTTGACACTGGTCTACTACCAGGTCATGTGTCTTCTCAGTATTGTTGACACTGGTCTACTACAAGGTCATGTGTCTTCTCAGTCGTGTTGACACTGGTCTACTACCGGGTCATGTGTCTTCTCAGTCGTGTTGACACTGGTCCACTACCAGGTCATGTGTCTACTCAGTCATGTTGACACTGGTTCTTCTACCAGGTCATGTGTCTTCTCAGTCATGTTGACACTGGTCTACTACCAGGTCATGTGTCTTCTCAGTCATGTTGACACTGGTCTACTACCAGGTCATGTGTCTTCTCAGTCATGTTGACACTGGTCTACTACCAGGTCATGTGTCTTCTCAGTCATGTTGACACTGGTCTACTACCAGGTCATGTGTCTTCTCAGTATTGTTGACACTGGTCTTCTACCAGGTCATGTGTCTTCTCAGTCATGTTGACACTGGTCTACTACCAGGTCATGTGTCTTCTCAGTCATGTTGACACTGGTCTACTACCAGGTCATGTGTCTTCTCAGTCATGTTGACACTGGTCTACTACCAGGTCATGTGTCTTCTCAGTATTGTTGACACTGGTCTACTACAAGGTCATGTGTCTTCTCAGTCGTGTTGACACTGGTCTACTACCGGGTCATGTGTCTTCTCAGTCGTGTTGACACTGGTCCACTACCAGGTCATGTGTCTACTCAGTCATGTTGACACTGGTTCTTCTACCAGGTCATGTGTCTTCTCAGTCATGTTGACACTGGTCTACTACCAGGTCATGTGTCTTCTCAGTCATGTTGACACTGGTCTACTACCAGGTCATGTGTCTTCTCAGTATTGTTGACACTGGTCTTCTACCAGGTCATGTGTCTTCTCAGTCATGTTGACACTGGTCTACTACCAGGTCATGTGTCTTCTCAGTCATGTTGACACTGGTCTACTACCAGGTCATGTGTCTTCTCAGTCATGTTGACACTGGTCTACTACCAGGTCATGTGTCTTCTCAGTATTGTTGACACTGGTCTACTACAAGGTCATGTGTCTTCTCAGTCGTGTTGACACTGGTCTACTACCGGGTCATGTGTCTTCTCAGTCGTGTTGACACTGGTCCACTACCAGGTCATGTGTCTTCTCAGTCGTGTTGACACTGGTCTACTACCGGGTCATGTGTCTACTCAGTCATGTTGACACTGGTTCTTCTACCAGGTCATGTGTCTTCTCAGTCATGTTGACACTGGTTCTTCTACCAGGTCATGTGTCTTCTCAGTCATGTTGACACTGGTCTACTACCAGGTCATGTGTCTTCTCAGTCATGTTGACACTGGTCTACTACCAGGTCATGTGTCTTCTCAGTCATGTTGACACTGGTCTACTACCAAGTCATGTGTCTTCTCAGTCATGTTGACACTGGTTCTTCTACCAGGTCATGTGTCTTCTCAGTCATGTTGACACTGGTCTACTACCGGGTCATGTGTCTTCTCAGTCATGTTGAGACTGGTCTACAACCAGGTCATGTGTCTTCTCAGTCATGTTGACACTGGTCTACTACCAGGTCATGTGTCTTCTCAGTATTGTTGACACTGGTCTACTACCAGGTCATGTGTCTTCTCAGTCATGTTGACACTGGTCTACTACCATTGCTGTAATGTATTGTTGTTCTCATTAATATTGTTGTTGTAGTTGTTGTTAATGGTAATACCCTGTCCACTACTACTAGCAGTATTGCTGTTGGTCCCACCATTTATTTAAATATATACATTTTACATATAAATAATATATTTTTATTTTTCGATATGTATACTTTGACAATGTAAGTAATAATGAACTTGCCATGTCAATAAAGTCAATTGAATTGAATTGAGAGAGAGTTGGAGAAAGAGACAGAGAGAGAGTTGGAGAAAGAGACAGAGAGAGAGTTGGAGAAAGAGACAGTAAGAGAGTTGGAGAAAGAGAGAGAGAGAGAGAGAGAGAGAGAGAGAGAGAGAGAGAGAGAGAGAGAGAGAAAGTGAGAGAGTTGGAGAAAGAGAGAGAGAGAGTTGGAGAAAGAGACAGAGAGAGTTGGAGAAAGAGACAGAGAGAGTTGGAGAAAGAGACAGAGAGAGTTGGAGAAAGAGACGGAGAGAGAGAGTTGGAGAAAGAGAGAGAGTTGGAGAAAGAGTTGGAGAGAGAGAGAGAGAGAGAGAGAGAGAGAGAGAGAGAGAGAGAGAGAGAGAGAGAGAGAGAGAAAGTGAGAGAGTTGGAGAAAGAGAGAGAGAGAGTTGGAGAAAGAGACAGAGAGAGTTGGAGAAAGAGACAGAGAGAGTTGGAGAAAGAGACAGAGAGAGTTGGAGAAAGAGACAGAGAGAGAGAGTTGGAGAAAGAGACGGAGAGAGAGAGTTGGAGAAAGAGAGAGAGTTGGAGAAAGAGTTGGAGAAAGAGACATAGAGAGAGAGTTGGAGAAAGAGACGGAGAGAGAGAGTTGGAGAAAGAGACAGAGAGACATAGTTGGAGAAAGAGACAGAGAGAGAGTTGGAGAAAGAGAGAGAGTTGGAGAAAGAGACAGAGAGAGAGTTGGAGAAAGAGACGGAGAGAGAGTTGGAGAAAGAGACAGAGAGAGAGAGTTGGAGAAAAAGACAGAGAGAGAGAGTTGGAGAAAGAGACAGAGAGAGAGAGTTGGAGAAAGAGAGAGAGAGACAGTTGTGTGAAAATAACTAACCATCCAGTAACAGCCACAGTCCCATGCCCTGCGTCATACAATATAGCTCATCTATCCCTTATGAACAATGTCATTATCATCACATAGAAAGGCTCTGCTCCTGTCTCTGGTTCTGTCTCTGGTTCTGCTCCTGTCTCTGCTCCTGTCTCTGGTTCTGTCTCTGGTTCTGCTCCTGTCTCTGGTTCTGTCTCTGGTTCTGCTCCTGTCTCTGGTTCTGTCTCTGGTTCTGTCTCTGGTTCTGTCTCTGCTCTTGTCTCTGCTCTTGTCTCTGGTTCTGTGTCTGCTCTTGTCTCTGGTTCTGTCTCTGCTCTTGTCTCTGGTTCTGTGTCTGCTCTTGTCTCTGGTTCTGTGTCTGCTCTTGTCTCTGGTTCTGTCTCTGCTCTTGTCTCTGGTTCTGTGTCTGCTCTTGTCTCTGGTTCTGTCTCTGCTCTTGTCTCTGGTTCTGTGTCTGCTCTTGTCTCTGGTTCTGTGTCTGCTCTTGTCTCTGCTCTTGTCTCTGGTTCTGTGTCTGCTCTTGTCTCTGGTTCTGTCTCTGCTCCTGTCTCTGCTCTTGTCTCTGCTCCTGTCTCTGCTCTTGTCTCTGGTTCTGTCTCTGGTTCTGCTCCTGTCTCTGGTTCTGTGTCTGCTCTTGTCTCTGGTTCTGTCTCTGCTCCTGTCTCTGCTCCTGTCTCTGCTCCTGTCTCTGCTCCTGTCTCTGCTCTTGTCTCTGGTTCTGTCTCTGGTTCTGCTCCTGTCTCTGGTTCTGTGTCTGCTCTTGTCTCTGGTTCTGTCTCTGGTTCTGCTCCTGTCTCTGTCTCTGCTCCTGTCTCTGGTTCTGCTCCTGTCTCTGGTTCTGCTCCTGTCTCTGCTCCTGTCTCTGGTTCTGTGTCTGCTCCTGTCTCTGGTTCTATCTCAGCTCCTGTCTCTGCTCCTGTCTCTGGTTCTGTCTCTGGTTCTGTCTCTGCTCCTGTCTCTGGTTCTGTCTCTACTCCTGTCTCTGTCTCTGCTCCTGTCTCTGGTTCTGTCTCTGCTCCTGTCTCTGGTTCTGTCTCTACTCCTGTCTCTGTCTCTGCTCCTGTCTCTGGTTCTGTCTCTGGTCCTGTCTCTGTCTCTGGTCCTGTCTCTGGTCCTGTCTCTGGTTCTGTCTCTGTCTCCGCTCCTGTCTCTGTCTCTGCTCCTGTCTATGGTTCTGTCTCTACTCCTGTCTCTGTCTCTGCTCCTGTCTCTGCTCCTGTCTCTGCTCCTGTCTCTGGTTCTGTCTCTGGTTCTGTCTCTGGTTCTGTCTCTGCTCCTGTCTCTGGTCCTGTCTCTGGTTCTGTCTCTGCTCCTGTCTTTGGTCCTGTCTCTGGTTCTGTCTCTGCTCCTGTCTCTGGTTCTGTCTCTGGTTCTGTCTCTGGTTCTGTCTCTGGTTCTGTCTCTGCTCCTGTCTCTGCTCCTGTCTCTGGTTCTGTCTCTGGTTCTGTCTCTGGTTCTGTCTCTGCTCCTGTCTCTGTCTCTGCTCCTGTCTCTGTCTCTGCTCCTGTCTCTGTCTCTGCTCCTGTCTCTGTCTCTGCTCCTGTCTCTGGTTCTGTCTCTGGTTCTGTCTCTGGTTCTGTCTCTGCTCCTGTCTCTGTCTCTGCTCCTGTCTCTGTCTCTGCTCCTGTCTCTGTCTCTGCTCCTGTCTCTGCTCCTGTCTCTGGTTCTGTCTCTGGTTCTGTCTCTGCTCCTGTCTCTGTCTCTGCTCCTGTCTCTGCTCCTGTCTCTGCTCCTGTCTCTGCTCCTGTCTCTGTCTCTGCTCCTGTCTCTGCTCCTGTCTCTGCTCCTGTCTCTGGTTCTGTCTCTGGTTCTGTCTCTGGTTCTGTCTCTGCTCCTGTCTCTGGTTCTGTCTCTGGTTCTGTCTCTGGTTCTGTCTCTGCTCCTGTCTCTGTCTCTGCTCCTGTCTCTGTCTCTGCTCCTGTCTCTGGTTCTGTCTCTGCTCCTGTCTCTGGTCCTGTCTCTGGTCCTGTCTCTGTCTCTGGTCCTGTCTCTGCTCCTGTCTCTGCTCCTGTCTCTGCTCCTGTCTCTGCTCCTGTCTCTGTCTCTGCTCCTGTCTCTGTCTCTGCTCCTGTCTCTGCTCCTGTCTCTGCTCCTGTCTCTGCTCCTGTCTCTGTCTCTGCTCCTGTCTCTGCTCCTGTCTCTGCTCCTGTCTCTGCTCCTGTCTCTGCTCCTGTCTCTGGTTCTGTCTCTGCTCCTGTCTCTGGTTCTGTCTCTGCTCCTGTCTCTGCTCCTGTCTCTGCTCCTGTCTCTGTCTCTGCTCCTGTCTCTGCTCCTGTCTCTGCTCCTGTCTCTGCTCCTGTCTCTGCTCCTGTCTCTGTCTCTGCTCCTGTCTCTGGTCCTGTCTCTGGTCCTGTCTCTGCTCCTGTCTCTGCTCCTGTCTCTGGTCCTGTCTCTGGTCCTGTCTCTGGTCCTGTCTCTGTCTCTGCTCCTGTCTCTGGTCCTGTCTCTGCTCCTGTCTCTGTCTCTGCTCCTGTCTCTGTCTCTGCTCCTGTCTCTGCTCCTGTCTCTGCTCCTGTCTCTGTCTCTGGTCCTGTCTCTGTCTCTGCTCCTGTCTCTGCTCCTGTCTCTGTCTCTGGTCCTGTCTCTGGTCCTGTCTCTGCTCCTGTCTCTGGTCCTGTCTCTGGTCCTGTCTCTGCTCCTGTCTCTGGTCCTGTCTCTGGTCCTGTCTCTGGTCCTGTCTCTGGTCCTGTCTCTGTCTCTGGTCCTGTCTCTGCTCCTGTCTCTGTCTCTGCTCCTGTCTCTGTCTCTGCTCCTGTCTCTGTCTCTGCTCCTGTCTCTGTCTCTGCTCCTGTCTCTGCTCCTGTCTCTGCTCCTGTCTCTGCTCCTGTCTCTGTCTCTGTCTCTGCTCCTGTCTCTGCTCCTGTCTCTGTCTCTGCTCCTGTCTCTGTCTCTGCTCCTGTCTCTGGTCCTGTCTCTGCTCCTGTCTCTGTCTCTGCTCCTGTCTCTGTCTCTGCTCCTGTCTCTGCTCCTGTCTCTGGTTCTGTCTCTGGTTCTGTCTCTGGTCCTGTCTCTGCTCCTGTCTCTGCTCCTGTCTCTGGTCCTGTCTCTGTCTCTGCTCCTGTCTCTGTCTCTGCTCCTGTCTCTGTCTCTGCTCCTGTCTCTGTCTCTGCTCCTGTCTCTGTCTCTGGTCCTGTCTCTGGTCCTGTCTCTGCTCCTGTCTCTGTCTCTGCTCCTGTCTCTGTCTCTGCTCCTGTCTCTACTCCTGTCTCTGGTTCTGTCTCTGGTTCTGTCTCTGGTTCTGTCTCTGCTCCTGTCTCTGGTCCTGTCTCTGGTCCTGTCTCTGGTCCTGTCTCTGCTCCTGTCTCTGTCTCTGGTCCTGTCTCTGGTCCTGTCTCTGCTCCTGTCTCTGCTCCTGTCTCTGCTCCTGTCTCTGTCTCTGCTCCTGTCTCTGGTCCTGTCTCTGCTCCTGTCTCTGCTCCTGTCTCTGGTTCTGCCATTACAGCTGGGATTCTACCATCCTGCTCTGAATAAACAAACAGCCCTTTCCCAGGTGAATGACGTCCAACTGTACACATGTGTGAGCTGGAGGAAATGGTAACTGTCATAATTACTATTCACTCAGTGTACAAAAAATTTAGAACACCATCCTATTATTGAGTTGCACCCTCTGTTTCCCTCAGAACCGCCTCAATTCTTCGGGTCATGTTGACTCTACAAGGTGTTGAAAGCGTTCCACAGGGATACTGGCCCATGTTGACTCTACAAGGTGTTGAAAGCGTTCCACAGGGATACTGGCCCATGTTGACTCTACAAGGTGTTGAAAGCGTTCCACAGGGATGCTGGCCCCATGTTGACTCTACAAGGTGTTGAAAGCGTTCCACAGGGATACTGGCCCATGTTGACTCTACAAGGTGTTGAAAGCGTTCCACAGGGATACTGGCCCATGTTGACTCTACAAGGTGTTGAAAGCGTTCCACAGGGATGCTGGCCCATGTTGACTCTACAAGGTGTAGAAAGCATTCCACAGGGATGCTGGCCCATGTTGACTCTACAAGGTGTTGAAAGCGTTCCACAGGGATGCTGGCCCCATGTTGACTCTACAAGGTGTTGAAAGCGTTCCACAGGGATACTGGCCCATGTTGACTCTACAAGGTGTTGAAAGCGTTCCACAGGGATACTGGCCCATGTTGACTCTACAAGGTGTGGAAAGCGTTCCACAGGGATGCTGGCCCCATGTTGACTCTACAAGGTGTTGAAAGCGTTCCACAGGGATGCTGGCCCATGTTGACTCTACAAGGTGTGGAAAGCGTTCCACAGGGATACTGGCCCATGTTGACTCTACAAGGTGTTGAAAGTGTTCCACAGGGATACTGGCCCATGTTGACTCTACAAGCGTTCCCACAGGGATACTGGCCCATGTTGACTCTACAAGGTGTTGAAAGCGTTCCACAGGGATACTGGCCCATGTTGACTCTACAAGGTGTTGAAAGCGTTCCACAGGGATGCTGGCCCATGTTGACTCTACAAGGTGTTGAAAGTGTTCCACAGGGATACTGGCCCATGTTGACTCTACAAGGTGTTGAAAGTGTTCCACAGGGATACTGGCCCATGTTGACTCTACAAGCGTTCCACAGGGATACTGGCCCATGTTGACTCTACAAGGTGTTGAAAGTGTTCCACAGGGATACTGGCCCATGTTGACTCTACAAGGTGTAGAAAGCATTCCACAGGGATGCTGGCCCATGTTGACTCTACAAGGTGTTGAAAGCGTTCCACAGGGATACAGGTCCATGTTGACTCTACAAGGTGTTGAAAGCGTTCCACAGGGATGCTGGCCCATGTTGACTCTACAAGGTGTAGAAAGCATTCCACAGGGATGCTGGCCCATGTTGACTCTACAAGGTGTTGAAAGCGTTCCACAGGGATACTGGCCCATGTTGACTCTACAAGGTGTGGAAAGCGTTCCACAGGGATGCTGGCCCATGTTGACTCTACAAGGTGTTGAAAGCGTTCCACATGGATACTGGCCCATGTTGACTCTACAAGGTGTGGAAAGCGTTCCACAGGGATACTGGCCCATGTTGACTCTACAAGGTGTGGAAAGCGTTCCACAGGGATACTGGCCCATGTTGACTCTACAAGCGTTCCACAGGGATACTGGCCCATGTTGACTCTACAAGGTGTTGAAAGCGTTCCACAGGGATACTGGCCCATGTTGACTCTACAAGGTGTTGAAAGCGTTCCACAGGGATACTGGCCCATGTTGACTCTACAAGGTGTTGAAAGCGTTCCACAGGGATGCTGGCCCATGTTGACTCTACAAGGTGTAGAAAGCATTCCACAGGGATGCTGGCCCATGTTGACTCTACAAGGTGTTGAAAGCGTTCCACAGGGATGCTGGCCCCATGTTGACTCTACAAGGTGTTGAAAGCGTTCCACAGGGATACTGGCCCATGTTGACTCTACAAGGTGTTGAAAGCGTTCCACAGGGATACTGGCCCATGTTGACTCTACAAGGTGTGGAAAGCGTTCCACAGGGATGCTGGCCCCATGTTGACTCTACAAGGTGTTGAAAGCGTTCCACAGGGATGCTGGCCCATGTTGACTCTACAAGGTGTGGAAAGCGTTCCACAGGGATACTGGCCCATGTTGACTCTACAAGGTGTTGAAAGTGTTCCACAGGGATACTGGCCCATGTTGACTCTACAAGCGTTCCACAGGGATACTGGCCCATGTTGACTCTACAAGGTGTTGAAAGCGTTCCACAGGGATACTGGCCCATGTTGACTCTACAAGGTGTTGAAAGCGTTCCACAGGGATGCTGGCCCATGTTGACTCTACAAGGTGTTGAAAGTGTTCCACAGGGATACTGGCCCATGTTGACTCTACAAGGTGTTGAAAGTGTTCCACAGGGATACTGGCCCATGTTGACTCTACAAGCGTTCCACAGGGATACTGGCCCATGTTGACTCTACAAGGTGTTGAAAGTGTTCCACAGGGATACTGGCCCATGTTGACTCTACAAGGTGTAGAAAGCATTCCACAGGGATGCTGGCCCATGTTGACTCTACAAGGTGTTGAAAGCGTTCCACAGGGATACAGGTCCATGTTGACTCTACAAGGTGTTGAAAGCGTTCCACAGGGATGCTGGCCCATGTTGACTCTACAAGGTGTAGAAAGCATTCCACAGGGATGCTGGCCCATGTTGACTCTACAAGGTGTTGAAAGCGTTCCACAGGGATACTGGCCCATGTTGACTCTACAAGGTGTGGAAAGCGTTCCACAGGGATGCTGGCCCATGTTGACTCTACAAGGTGTTGAAAGCGTTCCACATGGATACTGGCCCATGTTGACTCTACAAGGTGTGGAAAGCGTTCCACAGGGATACTGGCCCATGTTGACTCTACAAGGTGTGGAAAGCGTTCCACAGGGATACTGGCCCATGTTGACTCTACAAGCGTTCCACAGGGATACTGGCCCATGTTGACTCTACAAGCGTTCCACAGGGATACTGGCCCATGTTGACTCTACAAGCGTTCCACAGGGATACTGGCCCATGTTGACTCTACAAGCGTTCCACAGGGATACTGGCCCATGTTGACTCTACAAGCGTTCCACAGGGATACTGGCCCATGTTGACTCTACAAGCGTTCCACAGGGATACTGGCCCATGTTGACTCTACAAGGTGTTGAAAGCGTTCCACAGGGATACTGGCCCATGTTGACTCTACAAGGTGTTGAAAGCGTTCCACAGGGATACTGGCCCCATGTTGACTCTACAAGTGTTCCACAGGGATACTGGCCCATGTTGACTCTACAAGCGTTCCACAGGGATACTGGCCCATGTTGACTCTACAAGCGTTCCACAGGGATACTGGCCCATGTTGACTCTACAAGGTGTTGAAAGCGTTCCACAGGGATACTGGCCCATGTTGACTCTACAAGGTGTTGAAAGCGTTCCACAGGGATACTGGCCCCATGTTGACTCTACAAGTGTTCCACAGGGATACTGGCCCATGTTGACTCTACAAGCGTTCCACAGGGATACTGGCCCATGTTGACTCTACAAGGTGTTGAAAGCGTTCCACAGGGATACTGGCCCCATGTTGACTCTACAAGGTGTTGAAAGCGTTCCACAGGGATACTGGCCCATGTTGACTCTACAAGGTGTTGAAAGCGTTCCACAGGGATACTGGCCCATGTTGACTCTACAAGGTGTTGAAAGCGTTCCACAGGGATGTTGGACTCCATGTTGACTCTACAAGGTGTTGAAAGCGTTCCACAGGGATACTGGCCCATGTTGACTCTACAAGGTGTTGAAAGCGTTCCACAGGGATACTGGCCCCATGTTGACTCTACAAGGTGTTGAAAGCATTCCACAGGGATACTGGCCCATGTTGACTCTACAAGGTGTTGAAAGCGTTCCACAGGGATACTGGCCCATGTTGACTCTACAAGCGTTCCACAGGGATACTGGCCCATGTTGACTCTACAAGGTGTTGAAAGCGTTCCACAGGGATGTTGGACTCCATGTTGACTCTACAAGGTGTTGAAAGCGTTCCACAGGGATACTGGCCCATGTTGACTCTACAAGGTGTTGAAAGCGTTCCACAGGGATACTGGCCCCATGTTGACTCTACAAGGTGTTGAAAGCGTTCCACAGGGATACTGGGCCCCATGTTGACTCTACAAGGTGTTGAAAGCGTTCCACAGGGATACTGGCCCATGTTGACTCTACAAGGTGTTGAAAGCGTTCCACAGGGATACTGGCCCCATGTTGACTCTACAAGGTGTTGAAAGCGTTCCACAGGGATGCTGGCCCATGTTGACTCTACAAGTGTTCCACAGGGATACTGGCCCATGTTGACTCTACAAGGTGTGGAAAGCGTTCCACAGGGATGCTGGCCCATGTTGACTCTACAACATGTTGGCCCATGTTGACTCTACAAGGTGTCGAGCGTTCCACAGGGATACTGGCCCCATGTTGACTCTACAAGGTGTGGAAAGCGTTCCACAGGGATACTGGCCCATGTTGACTCTACAAGGTGTTGAAAGCGTTCCACAGGGATACTGGCCCCATGTTGACTCTACAAGGTGTGGAAAGCGTTCCACAGGGATACTGGCCCATGTTGACTCTACAAGGTGTTGAAAGCGTTCCACAGGGATACTGGCCCCATGTTGACTCTACAAGGTGTGGAAAGCGTTCCACAGGGATACTGGCCCCATGTTGACTCTACAAGGTGTGGAAAGCGTTCCACAGGGATGCTGGCCCATGTTGACTCTACAAGGTGTTGAAAGCGTTCCACAGGGATACTGGCCCCATGTTGACTCTACAAGGTGTGGAAAGCGTTCCACAGGGATACTGGCCCCATGTTGACTCTACAAGGTGTGGAAAGCGTTCCACAGGGATACTGGCCCATGTTGACTCTACAAGGTGTTGAAAGCGTTCCACAGGGATACTGGCCCATGTTGACTCTACAAGGTGTTGAAAGCGTTCCACAGGGATACTGGCCCCATGTTGACTCTACAAGTGTTCCACAGGGATACTGGCCCATGTTGACTCTACAAGCGTTCCACAGGGATACTGGCCCATGTTGACTCTACAAGCGTTCCACAGGGATACTGGCCCATGTTGACTCTACAAGGTGTTGAAAGCGTTCCACAGGGATACTGGCCCATGTTGACTCTACAAGGTGTTGAAAGCGTTCCACAGGGATACTGGCCCCATGTTGACTCTACAAGTGTTCCACAGGGATACTGGCCCATGTTGACTCTACAAGCGTTCCACAGGGATACTGGCCCATGTTGACTCTACAAGGTGTTGAAAGCGTTCCACAGGGATACTGGCCCCATGTTGACTCTACAAGGTGTTGAAAGCGTTCCACAGGGATACTGGCCCATGTTGACTCTACAAGGTGTTGAAAGCGTTCCACAGGGATACTGGCCCATGTTGACTCTACAAGGTGTTGAAAGCGTTCCACAGGGATGTTGGACTCCATGTTGACTCTACAAGGTGTTGAAAGCGTTCCACAGGGATACTGGCCCATGTTGACTCTACAAGGTGTTGAAAGCGTTCCACAGGGATACTGGCCCCATGTTGACTCTACAAGGTGTTGAAAGCATTCCACAGGGATACTGGCCCATGTTGACTCTACAAGGTGTTGAAAGCGTTCCACAGGGATACTGGCCCATGTTGACTCTACAAGCGTTCCACAGGGATACTGGCCCATGTTGACTCTACAAGGTGTTGAAAGCGTTCCACAGGGATGTTGGACTCCATGTTGACTCTACAAGGTGTTGAAAGCGTTCCACAGGGATACTGGCCCATGTTGACTCTACAAGGTGTTGAAAGCGTTCCACAGGGATACTGGCCCCATGTTGACTCTACAAGGTGTTGAAAGCGTTCCACAGGGATACTGGGCCCCATGTTGACTCTACAAGGTGTTGAAAGCGTTCCACAGGGATACTGGCCCATGTTGACTCTACAAGGTGTTGAAAGCGTTCCACAGGGATACTGGCCCCATGTTGACTCTACAAGGTGTTGAAAGCGTTCCACAGGGATGCTGGCCCATGTTGACTCTACAAGTGTTCCACAGGGATACTGGCCCATGTTGACTCTACAAGGTGTGGAAAGCGTTCCACAGGGATGCTGGCCCATGTTGACTCTACAACATGTTGGCCCATGTTGACTCTACAAGGTGTCGAGCGTTCCACAGGGATACTGGCCCCATGTTGACTCTACAAGGTGTGGAAAGCGTTCCACAGGGATACTGGCCCATGTTGACTCTACAAGGTGTTGAAAGCGTTCCACAGGGATACTGGCCCCATGTTGACTCTACAAGGTGTGGAAAGCGTTCCACAGGGATACTGGCCCATGTTGACTCTACAAGGTGTTGAAAGCGTTCCACAGGGATACTGGCCCCATGTTGACTCTACAAGGTGTGGAAAGCGTTCCACAGGGATACTGGCCCCATGTTGACTCTACAAGGTGTGGAAAGCGTTCCACAGGGATGCTGGCCCATGTTGACTCTACAAGGTGTTGAAAGCGTTCCACAGGGATACTGGCCCCATGTTGACTCTACAAGGTGTTGAAAGCGTTCCACAGGGATACTGGCCCATGTTGACTCTACAAGGTGTTGAAAGCGTTCCACAGGGATACTGGCCCATGTTGACTCTACAAGGTGTTGAAAGCGTTCCACAGGGATGCTGGCCCATGTTGACTCTACAAGGTGTGGAAAGCGTTCCACAGGGATACTGGCCCATGTTGACTCTACAAGGTGTTGAAAGCGTTCCACAGGGATACTGGCCCATGTTGACTCTACAAGGTGTAGAAAGCGTTCCACAGGGATACTGGCCCATGTTGACTCTACAAGGTGTTGAAAGCGTTCCACAGGGATACTGGCCCATGTTGACTCTACAAGGTGTTGAAAGCGTTCCACAGGGATACTGGCCCCATGTTTACTCTACAAGGTGTGGAAAGCGTTCCACAGGGATACTGGGCCCCATGTTGACTCTACAAGGTGTGGAAAGCGTTCCACAGGGATACTGGCCCATGTTGACTCTACAAGGTGTTGAAAGCGTTCCACAGGGATACTGGCCCATGTTGACTCTACAAGGTGTTGAAAGCGTTCCACAGGGATGCTGGCCCATGTTGACTCTACAAGTGTTCCACAGGGATGTTGGACTCCATGTTGACTCTACAAGTGTTCCACAGGGATGTTGGACTCCATGTTGACTCCAATGTTCCTCACAGTTGTGTCCAGTTGGCTGGATGTCCTTTGGGTGGTGGACCATTCGTCAGGTGAAACTGTTGAAAGATGTGAAAAACCCAGCAGTATTGCAGTTCGTGTCACAAACCGGTGCGCCTGGCACCTACTACCATACCTCGTTCAAAGGCACTTAAATCTTTTGTCTTTTTCCATTCACCCTCTGAATTGTCACACAAACACAATCCATGTCTCAATTATCTCAAAGCTTAAAAATCTCCTCCCCTTTCACATTGATTGAAGTGGATTTAACAAGAACACCTGAGAACCCTCAACAAGCACCTGGTAACCCTCAACAAGCACCTGGTAACCCTCAACAAGCACCTGGTAACCCTCAACAAGCACCTGGTAACCCTCAACAAGCACCTGGTAACCCTCAACAAGCACCTGAGAACCCTCAACAAACACCTGGTAACCCTCAACAAGCACCTGGTAACCCTCAACAAGCACCTGGTAACCCTCAACAAGCACCTGGTAACCCTCAACAAGCACCTGGTAACCCTCAACAAGCACCTGAGAACCCTCAACAAACACCTGGTAACCCTCAACAAGCACCTGGTAACCCTCAACAAGCACCTGGTAACCCTCAACAAGCACCTGGTAACCCTCAACAAGCACCTGGTAACCCTCAACAAGCACCTGGTAACCCTCAACAAGCACCTGGTAACCCTCAACAAGCACCTGGTAACCCTCAACAAGCACCTGGTAACCCTCAACAAGCACCTGGTAACCCTCAACAAGCACCTGAGAACCCTCAACAAACACCTGGTAACCCTCAACAAGCACCTGGTAACCCTCAACAAGCACCTGGTAACCCTCAACAAGCACCTGGTAACCCTCAACAAGCACCTGGTAACCCTCAACAAGCACCTGAGAACCCTCAACAAACACCTGGTAACCCTCAACAAGCACCTGGTAACCCTCAACAAGCACCTGGTAACCCTCAACAAGCACCTGGTAACCCTCAACAAGCACCTGGTAACCCTCAACAAGCACCTGGTAACCCTCAACAAGCACCTGGTAACCCTCAACAAGCACCTGGTAACCCTCAACAAGCACCTGGTAACCCTCAACAAGCACCTGGTAACCATCAACAAGCACCTGGTAACCCTCAACAAGCACCTGGTAACCCTCAACAAGCACCTGGTAACCCTCAACAAGCACCTGGTAACCATCAACAAGCACCTGGTAACCCTCAACAAGCACCTGGTAACCATCAACAAGCACCTGGTAACCATCAACAAGCACCTGGTAACCCTCAACAAGCACCTGGTAACCCTCAACAAGCACCTGGTAACCCTCAACAAGCACCCCTGGTAACCTCAACAAGCACCTGGTAACCCTCAACAAGCACCTGGTAACCCTCAACAAGCACCTGAGAACCCTCAACAAGCACCTGTAACCCTCAACAAGCACCTGAGAACCCTCAACAAGCACCTGGTAACCCTCAACAAGCACCTGGTAACCCTCAACAAGCACCTGGTAACCCTCAACAAGCACCTGAGAACCCTCAACAAGCACCTGGTAACCCTCAACAAGCACCTGGTAACCCTCAACAAGCACCTGGTAACCCTCAACAAGCACCTGGTAACCCTCAACAAGCACCTGAGAACCCTCAACAAGCACCTGGTAACCCTCAACAAGCACCTGGTAACCCTCAACAAGCACTTGGGAACCGTCAACAAGCACCTGGTAACCCTCAACAAGCACCTGAGAACCCTCAACAAGCACCTGGTAACCCTCAACAAGCACCTGGTAACCCTCAACAAGCACCTGGTAACCCTCAACAAGCACCTGGTAACCCTCAACAAGCACCTGGTAACCCTCAACAAGCACCTGGGAACCCTCAACAAGCACCTGGTAACCCTCAACAAGCACCTGGTAACCCTCAACAAGCACCTGGTAACCCTCAACAAGCACCTGGTAACCCTCAACAAGCACCTGAGAACCCTCAACAAGCACCTGGGAACCCTCAACAAGCACCTGGTAACCCTCAACAAGCACCTGGTAACCCTCAACAAGCACCTGGTAACCCTCAACAAGCACCTGGTAACCCTCAACAAGCACCTGAGAACCCTCAACAAGCACCTGGTAACCCTCAACAAGCACCTGGTAACCCTCAACAAGCACCTGGTAACCCTCAACAAGCACCTGGGAACCCTCAACAAGCACCTGGACAGCCAGTCTGTTGTACCATTGTATGTCATTTTCTTGCTTAAAAATACACGCACACACATATATACACATACACACACTACTGGTCAAAAGTTTTAGAACACCTACTCATTCAAGGGATTTTCATAATTTTTACTAGTTTCTACATTGTAGAATAATAGTGAAGACATCAAAAACGATGGAATCAAGTAGTAACCAAAAATTTTTTATATATTTTATATTCTTCAAAGTTAGCTAACTGACAGGCTGACTGGCTAGCTAACTAACTGGATAGCTAGCTGACAGGTTGACTGGCTAGCTAACTGACAGGCTGACTGGCTAGCTAACTGACAGGCTGACTGGCTAGCTAACTGACAGGCTGACTGGCTAGCTAACTAACTGGATAGCTAGCTGACAGGTTGACTGGCTAGCTAACTGACAGGCTGACTGGCTAGCTAACTGACAGGCTGACTGGCTAGCTAACTGACAGGCTGACTGGCTAGCTAACTGAAAGGCTGACTGGCTAGCTAACTGACTGCCTAGCTAACTGACTGGCTAGCTAACTGACTGACAGGCTGACTGGCTAGCTCACTGACAGGCTGACTGGCTAGCTAACTGACAGGCTAGCTCACTGACAGGCTGACTAACTAGCTAACTGACAGGCAAGCTTACTGGTAGGTTGACTGGCTAGCTCACTGACAGGCTGACTGGCTAGCTAACTGACAGGCTGACTGGCTAGCTAACTGACAGGTTGACTGGCTAGCTGACAGGCTGACTGGCTAGCTAACTGACAGGCTGACTGGCTAGCTAGCTAACTGACTGACAGGCTGACTGGCTAGCTAACTGACAGACTGGCTAGCTAACTGAAAGGCTGACTGGCTAGCTGACTGACAGGCAAGCTTACTGGCAGGTTGACTGGCTAGCTCACTGACAGGCTGACTGGCTAGCTAACTGACAGGTTGACTGGCTAGCTGACAGGCTGACTGGCTAGCTAACTGACAGGCTGACTGGCTAGCTAACTGACAGGCAAGCTTACTGGCAGGTTGACTGGCTAGCTCACTGACAGGCTGACTGGCTAGCTAACTGACAGGCTGACTGGCTAGCTAACTGACAGGTTGACTGGCTAGCTGACAGGCTGACTGGCTAGCTAACTGACAGGCTGACTGGCCAGCTAGCTAACTGACTGACAGGCTGACTGGCTAGCTAACTGACAGACTGGCTAGCTAACTGAAAGGCTGACTGGCTAGCTGACTGACAGGCTGACTGGCTAGCTAACTGACAGGTGGACTGGTTAGCTAACTGACAGGCTGACTGGCTAGCTAACTGACAGGCTGACTGGCTAGCTAACTGACAGGCTGACTAGCTAACTGACTGGCTAGCTAACTGACTGGCTAACTGACAGGCTGACTGGTTAGCTAACTGACAGGCTGACTGGCTAGGTAACTGACTGGCTAACTGAAAGGCTGACTGGCTGGCTAGCTAACTGACAGGCTGACTAGCTAACTGACAGGTTGACTGGCTAGCTGACAGGCTGACTGGCTAGCTAACTGACAGGCTGACTGGCCAGCTAGCTAACTGACTGACAGGCTGACTGGCTAGCTAACTGACAGACTGGCTAGCTAACTGAAAGGCTGACTGGCTAGCTGACTGACAGGCTGACTGGCTAGCTAACTGACAGGCTGACTGGTTAGCTAACTGACAGGCTGACTGGCTAGCTAACTGACAGGCTGACTGGCTAGCTAACTGACTGGATAGCTAACTGACAGGCTGACTGGCTAGCTACCTGACAGGCTAGCTAACTGACAGGTTGACTGGCTAGCTAACTGACAGGCTGACTGGCTAGCTAACTGACAGGCTGACTAGCTAACTGACTGGCTAGCTAACTGACAGGCTGACTGGTTAGCTAACTGACAGGCTAGCGCACTGACAGGTTGACTGGCTAGCAAACTGACAGGCTAGATAACTTGCTAGCTAAATGACTGGGTGACTGGCAAGCTCACTGACAGGTTGACGGGCTAGCTGACTGACAGGCTGACTGGCTAGCTAACTGACAGGCTGACTGGCTAGCGAGCTCTCTGACAGGTTGACTGGCTAGCTGACTGACAGGCTGACTGGCTAGCTAACTGACAGACTGGCTAGCTAACTGAAAGGCTGACTGGCTAGCTCACTGACAGGCTGACTGGTTAGCTAACTGACAGGCTAGCACACTGACAGGTTGACCGGCTAGCTAACGGACAGGCTGACTCGCTAGCTAACTGACAGGCTAGATAACTTGCTAGCTAAATGACTGGGTGACTGGCAAGCTCACTGACAGGTTGACGGGCTAGCTAACTGACAGGCTGACTGGCTAGCTAACTGACAGGCTGACTGGCTAGCGAGCTCTCTGACAGGTTGACTGGCTAGCTAACTGACAGGCTGACTGGCTAGCTAACTGACAGGCTAGCTCACTGACAGGCTGACTGGTTAGCTAACTGACTGGATAGCTAACTGGCAGGCTGACTGGCTAGCTACCTGACAGGCTAGCTAACTGACAGGTTGACTGGCTAGCTAACTGACAGGCTGACTGGCTAGCTAACTGACAGGCTGACTAGCAAACTGACAGGCTAGATAACTTGCTAGCTAAATGACTGGGTGACTGGCAAGCTCACTGACAGGTTGACGGGCTAGCTAACTGACAGGCTGACTGGCTAGCTAACTGACAGGCTGACTAGCTAACTGACTGGCTAGCTAACTGACTGGCTAACTGACAGGCTGACTGGTTAGCTAACTGACAGGCTGACTGGCTAGGTAACTGACTGGCTAACTGAAAGGCTGACTGGCTGGCTAGCTAACTGACAGGCTGACTAGCTAACTGACTGGCTAGCTAACTGAAAGACTGTCTGGCTGGCTAGCTAACTGACAGGCTGACTAGCTAACTGACAGGTTGACTGGCTAGCTGACAGGCTGACTGGCTAGCTAACTGACAGGCTGACTGGCCAGCTAGCTAACTGACTGACAGGCTGACTGGCTAGCTAACTGACAGACTGGCTAGCTAACTGAAAGGCTGACTGGCTAGCTGACTGACAGGCTGACTGGCTAGCTAACTGACAGGCTGACTGGTTAGCTAACTGACAGGCTGACTGGCTAGCTAACTGACAGGCTGACTGGCTAGCTAACTGACTGGATAGCTAACTGACAGGCTGACTGGCTAGCTACCTGACAGGCTAGCTAACTGACAGGTTGACTGGCTAGCTAACTGACAGGCTGACTGGCTAGCTAACTGACAGGCTGACTAGCTAACTGACTGGCTAGCTAACTGACAGGCTGACTGGTTAGCTAACTGACAGGCTAGCGCACTGACAGGTTGACTGGCTAGCAAACTGACAGGCTAGATAACTTGCTAGCTAAATGACTGGGTGACTGGCAAGCTCACTGACAGGTTGACGGGCTAGCTGACTGACAGGCTGACTGGCTAGCTAACTGACAGGCTGACTGGCTAGCGAGCTCTCTGACAGGTTGACTGGCTAGCTGACTGACAGGCTGACTGGCTAGCTAACTGACAGACTGGCTAGCTAACTGAAAGGCTGACTGGCTAGCTCACTGACAGGCTGACTGGTTAGCTAACTGACAGGCTAGCACACTGACAGGTTGACCGGCTAGCTAACGGACAGGCTGACTCGCTAGCTAACTGACAGGCTAGATAACTTGCTAGCTAAATGACTGGGTGACTGGCAAGCTCACTGACAGGTTGACGGGCTAGCTAACTGACAGGCTGACTGGCTAGCTAACTGACAGGCTGACTGGCTAGCGAGCTCTCTGACAGGTTGACTGGCTAGCTAACTGACAGGCTGACTGGCTAGCTAACTGACAGGCTAGCTCACTGACAGGCTGACTGGTTAGCTAACTGACTGGATAGCTAACTGGCAGGCTGACTGGCTAGCTACCTGACAGGCTAGCTAACTGACAGGTTGACTGGCTAGCTAACTGACAGGCTGACTGGCTAGCTAACTGACAGGCTGACTAGCAAACTGACAGGCTAGATAACTTGCTAGCTAAATGACTGGGTGACTGGCAAGCTCACTGACAGGTTGACGGGCTAGCTAACTGACAGGCTGACTGGCTAGCTAACTGACAGGCTGACTAGCTAACTGACTGGCTAGCTAACTGACTGGCTAACTGACAGGCTGACTGGTTAGCTAACTGACAGGCTGACTGGCTAGGTAACTGACTGGCTAACTGAAAGGCTGACTGGCTGGCTAGCTAACTGACAGGCTGACTAGCTAACTGACTGGCTAGCTAACTGAAAGACTGTCTGGCTGGCTAGCTAACTGACAGGCTGACTAGCTAACTGACAGGTTGACTGGCTAGCTGACATGCTGACTGGCTAGCTAACTGACAGGCTGACTGGCCAGCTAGCTAACTGACTGACAGGCTGACTGGCTAGCTAACTGACAGACTGGCTAGCTAACTGAAAGGCTGACTGGCTAGCTGACTGACAGGCTGACTGGCTAGCTAACTGACAGGCTGACTGGTTAGCTAACTGACAGGCTGACTGGCTAGCTAACTGACAGGCTGACTGGCTAGCTAACTGACTGGATAGCTAACTGACAGGCTGACTGGCTAGCTACCTGACAGGCTAGCTAACTGACAGGTTGACTGGCTAGCTAACTGACAGGCTGACTGGCTAGCTAACTGACAGGCTGACTAGCTAACTGACTGGCTAGCTAACTGACAGGCTGACTGGTTAGCTAACTGACAGGCTAGCGCACTGACAGGTTGACTGGCTAGCAAACTGACAGGCTAGATAACTTGCTAGCTAAATGACTGGGTGACTGGCAAGCTCACTGACAGGTTGACGGGCTAGCTGACTGACAGGCTGACTGGCTAGCTAACTGACAGGCTGACTGGCTAGCGAGCTCTCTGACAGGTTGACTGGCTAGCTGACTGACAGGCTGACTGGCTGGCTAACTGACAGACTGGCTAGCTAACTGAAAGGCTGACTGGCTAGCTCACTGACAGGCTGACTGGTTAGCTAACTGACAGGCTAGCACACTGACAGGTTGACCGGCTAGCTAACGGACAGGCTGACTCGCTAGCTAACTGACAGGCTAGATAACTTGCTAGCTAAATGACTGGGTGACTGGCAAGCTCACTGACAGGTTGACGGGCTAGCTAACTGACAGGCTGACTGGCTAGCTAACTGACAGGCTGACTGGCTAGCGAGCTCTCTGACAGGTTGACTGGCTAGCTAACTGACAGGCTGACTGGCTAGCTAACTGACAGGCTAGCTCACTGACAGGCTGACTGGTTAGCTAACTGACTGGATAGCTAACTGGCAGGCTGACTGGCTAGCTACCTGACAGGCTAGCTAACTGACAGGTTGACTGGCTAGCTAACTGACAGGCTGACTGGCTAGCTAACTGACAGGCTGACTAGCAAACTGACAGGCTAGATAACTTGCTAGCTAAATGACTGGGTGACTGGCAAGCTCACTGACAGGTTGACGGGCTAGCTAACTGACAGGCTGACTGGCTAGCTAACTGACAGGCTGACTAGCTAACTGACTGGCTAGCTAACTGACTGGCTAACTGACAGGCTGACTGGTTAGCTAACTGACAGGCTGACTGGCTAGGTAACTGACTGGCTAACTGAAAGGCTGACTGGCTGGCTAGCTAACTGACAGGCTGACTAGCTAACTGACTGGCTAGCTAACTGAAAGACTGTCTGGCTGGCTAGCTAACTGACAGGCTGACTAGCTAACTGACAGGTTGACTGGCTAGCTGACAGGCTGACTGGCTAGCTAACTGACAGGCTGACTGGCCAGCTAGCTAACTGACTGACAGGCTGACTGGCTAGCTAACTGACAGACTGGCTAGCTAACTGAAAGGCTGACTGGCTAGCTGACTGACAGGCTGACTGGCTAGCTAACTGACAGGCTGACTGGTTAGCTAACTGACAGGCTGACTGGCTAGCTAACTGACAGGCTGACTGGCTAGCTAACTGACTGGATAGCTAACTGACAGGCTGACTGGCTAGCTACCTGACAGGCTAGCTAACTGACAGGTTGACTGGCTAGCTAACTGACAGGCTGACTGGCTAGCTAACTGACAGGCTGACTAGCTAACTGACTGGCTAGCTAACTGACAGGCTGACTGGTTAGCTAACTGACAGGCTAGCGCACTGACAGGTTGACTGGCTAGCAAACTGACAGGCTAGATAACTTGCTAGCTAAATGACTGGGTGACTGGCAAGCTCACTGACAGGTTGACGGGCTAGCTGACTGACAGGCTGACTGGCTAGCTAACTGACAGGCTGACTGGCTAGCGAGCTCTCTGACAGGTTGACTGGCTAGCTGACTGACAGGCTGACTGGCTAGCTAACTGACAGACTGGCTAGCTAACTGAAAGGCTGACTGGCTAGCTCACTGACAGGCTGACTGGTTAGCTAACTGACAGGCTAGCACACTGACAGGTTGACCGGCTAGCTAACGGACAGGCTGACTCGCTAGCTAACTGACAGGCTAGATAACTTGCTAGCTAAATGACTGGGTGACTGGCAAGCTCACTGACAGGTTGACGGGCTAGCTAACTGACAGGCTGACTGGCTAGCTAACTGACAGGCTGACTGGCTAGCGAGCTCTCTGACAGGTTGACTGGCTAGCTAACTGACAGGCTGACTGGCTAGCTAACTGACAGGCTAGCTCACTGACAGGCTGACTGGTTAGCTAACTGACAGGCCAGCGCACTGACAGGTTGACTGGCTAGCTAACTGACAGGCTGACTGGCTAGCTAACTGACAGGCTAGCTGACGGACAGGCTGACTGGCTAGCTAACTGACAGGCTAGATCACTTGCTAGCTAAATGACTGGGTGACTGGCAAGCTCACTGACAGGTTGACGGGCTAGCTAACTGACAGGCTGACTGGCTAGCTAACTGACAGGCTGACTGGCTAGCTAACTGACAGGCTGACTGGCTAGCTAACTGACAGGCTGACTGGCGAGCTCACTGACAGGTTGACTGGCTAGCTAACTGACAGGCTGACTGGCTAGCTATCTGACAGACTGACTGGCTAGCTAACTGACAGGCTGACTGGCTAGGTAACTGACTGGCTAACTGAAAGGCTGACTGGCTGGCTAGCTAACTGACAGGCTGACTAGCTAACTGACTGGCTAGCTAACTGAAAGACTGACTGGCTGGCTAGCTAACTGACAGGCTGACTAGCTAACTGACTGGCTAGCTAACTGAAAGGCTGACTGGCTGGCTAGCTAACTGACAGGCTGACTAGCTAACTGACTGGCTAGCTAACTGAAAGACTGACTGGCTGGCTAGCTAACTGACTGGCTAGCTAACTGAAAGACTGACTGGCTGGCTAGCTAACTGACAGACTGACTATTTGACTGACAACAGCCATGCTGAGTTAGCATGTCCTCTCTCTTCCTGGTCATTTTCTGCAGACAAATGAAGCAGAAATGTGTACTATGATTTAATCTGGTTGTAAATCACTGGTCTGCTGTAGTGTTTCTCCACTGCTGTGATAACATGTGGTTGTAAATCACAAGTCTGCTGTAGTGTGCCGAGCAACGTCCCCGTTGTCCCACGCAGCCGACAGACCGCCTTACGCACAGCTACCGAAGTGCCTCTGACGTCTAATGGCCAAGCAACACCCACAGCCTCGCTACCTGCCGGCCTGATGAATCAGTTCATTCAGCCCTCTCTTCCCTCCTCCCATTCCGCTATTCCCTCTGTTCACTGTGAGACGTCTCCTGTCAGGATATTATTTATAGCTCTAGAGGTCCACCGTCACTGAATCCACATGCAACTCTGCTAAATATAGCCACTTTTCCTCTCTACCCCTCTCCCCTGCCTCTCTCTCTCCCTTGCCTCTCTCTCTCCCTCTCCCCTGCCTCTCTCTCTCCCTCGCCCCTGCCTCTCTCTCTCCCTCGCCCCTGCCTCTCTCTCCCTCTCCCCTGCCTCCCTCTCTCCCTCTCCCCTGCCTCCCTCTCTCCCTCTCCCCTGCCTCCCTCTCCCTTTCCTCCCTCTCTCCCTCTCCCCTGCCTCTCTCTCTCCCTCTCCCCTGCCTCCCTCTCCCCCGCCTCCCTCTCCCCCTCTCCCCTGCCTCTCCCCCTCTCCCCTGCCTCCCTCTCCCCCGCCTCCCTCTCCCCTCTCCCCTGCCTCTCTCCCCTGCCTCTCCCCCTCTCCCCTGCCTCCCTCTCCCCCTCTCCCCTGCCTCCCTCTCTCCCTCTCCCCTGCCTCCCTCTCTCCTGCCTCCCTCTCTCCCTCTCCCCTGCCTCCCTCTCCCCTCTCCCCTGCCTCCCTCTCCCCTCTCCCCCTCTCCCCCTCCCCTGCCTCTCCCCCTCTCCCCTGCCTCCCTCTCCCCCTGCCTCCCTCTCCCCTCTCCCTCTCCCCTGCCTCTCTCCCCTGCCTCCCCTGCCTCACTCTCCCCCTCTCCCCTGCCTCCGTCTCTCCCTCTCCCCCTGCCTCCCTCTCTCCCTCTCCCCTGCCTCCCTCTCTCCCTCTCCCCTGCCTCCCTCTCTCCCTCTCCCCTGCCTCTCTCTCTCCCTCTCCCCTGCCTCCCTCTCCCCTGCCTCCCTCTCCCCTCTCCCCCTCTCCCCTGCCTCCCTCTCCCCTCTCCCCCTCTCCCCTGCCTCCCTCTCTCCCTCTCCCCTGCCTCCCTCTCTCCCTCTCCCCTGCCTCCCTCTCCCCTCTCCCCCTCTCCCCTGCCTCCCTCTCCCCTCTCCCCTCTCCCCTGCCTCCCTCTCCCCTGCCTCCCTCTCCCTCTCCCCCCTCTCCCCTGCCTCCCTCTCTCCCTCTCCCCTGCCTCCCTCTCTCCCTCTCCCCTGCCTCCCTCTCCCCTCTCCCCCCCCCCTGCCTCCCTCTCCCCTCTCCCCCTCTCCCCTGCCTCCCTCTCCCCTGCCTCCCTCTCCCCCTCTTCCCTCTCCCCCTCTCCCCTGCCTCTCTCTCTCCCTCTCCCCTGCCTACCTCTCCCCCTCTCCCCTGCCTCCCTCTCCCCTGCCTACCTCTCCCCTCTCCCCTGCCTCCCTCTCCCCTGCCTCCCTCTCCCCCTCTTCCCTCTCCCCCTCTCCCCTGCCTCTCTCTCTCCCTCTCCCTGCCTACCTCTCCCCCTCTCCCCTGCCTCCCTCTCCCCTGCCTACCTCTCCCCCTCTCCCCTGCCTCCCTCTCCCCTGCCTCCCTCTCCCCTCTCTCCCTCTCACCCTCTCACCTGCTTCCCTCTCTCTCCCTCTCTCCCCCTCTCACCTGCCTCCCTCTCTCCCCCTACACTGCCCTTCCCTCTCCCCCTCTCCCCTGCCTCCCTCTCTCCCTCCCTCTCCCCTGCCTCCCTCTCTCCCTCTCCCCTGCCTCCCTCTCCCCTGCCTCTCCCTCTCTCCCCTGCCTCCCTCTCCCCTGCCTCCCTCTCTCCCTCTCCCCTGCCTCCCTCTCTCCCCCTTCACTGCCCTTCCCTCTCCCCCCTTCTCTCCCTCCTGCCTGCTTTCTCATCTGTTGGCTGCCGGTGGATGGAGGGACGGACAGGGAGACCAGCACTCGTTCCATAGGCTGTCAGCATGTAAAAGCAACCTTGGTTTTGAATGAACTGCCTGGATATAACCCAACCCAGCCCAACCCAGCTCGGCCCAGCCCAGCCCAACCCAGCCGGCCCAGCCCAACTCGGCCCAGCCCAGCCCAACCCAGCCGGCCCAGCCCAACCCAACCCAGCTCGGCCCAGCCCAGCCCAACCCAGCCGGCCCAGCCCAACCCAGCCCAACCCAGCCGACTCAGCCCAGCCCAACCCAACTCAGCCGGCCCAGCCCAGCCCGGACCAGCCCAGCAGTAGCAGCAGCTCTCAGACTCACCTCCAGCATCATTGGTCCGAGAGCCTCCTTGTCGATGACTGATTGGCCCGTTGATGAGATATCCGCCTTCTGTACCTCCTCCTCATTGGCTGCTGCTGCTTTCTCTGTGGGCAAGAAAGACCAATCAGATTCATGTTTCTTTCTTTACCTCAAATGTCCTCACAGCCTCATCAACAGCCCCATCAACAACCCCATCAACAGCCTAATCAACAGCCCCATCAACAGCCCCATCAACAGCCTAATCAACAGCCTAATCAACAGCCTCATCAACAGCCCCATCAACAGCCCCATCAACAGCCCCATCAACAGCCCCATCAACAGCCCCATCAACAGCCTAATCAACAGCCCCATCAACAGCCTAATCAACAGCCTCATCAACAGCCACATCAACAGCCCCATCAATAGCCCCATCAACAGCCCCATCAACAGCCCCATCAACAGCCCCATCAACAGCCTAATCAACAGCCTCATCAACAGCCTCATCAACATCCCCATCAACAGCCCCATCAACAGATATAAACCTTAAAACAGAGAGACAAAGACTGGCTCTAGTCTGAACGAAATGGCACCCTAGTACCTCGAGCCCATCAAAAGTAGTGCACTACAAATGTAATAGGGTGGTATTTGGAATGAGAAGAACATGCTGTTCATTTGGATCGCTCAGCTGCATCCTCTTCCTTCTTCCTGTTTAATAGAGATTCAGTTAGACGTTTAAAGAAACAGCTTGAGGATCTCTTTTAACATTTACTCTTCCTTCTTCCTGTTTAAGAGATTCAGTTAGACCTTTAAAAGAAACAGCTTGAGGATCTCTTTTAACATTTACTCTTCCTTCTTCCTGTTTAATAGAGATTCAGTTAGACCTTTAAAAGAAACAGCTTGGGGATCTCTTTTAACATTTACTCTTCCTTCTTCCTGTTTAATAGTGATTCAGTTAGACCTTTAAAAGAAACAGCTTGGGGATCTCTTTTAACATTTACTCTTCCTTCTTCCTGTTTAATAGATATTCAGTTAGGCCTTTAAAAGAAACAGCTTGGGGATCTCTTTTAACATTTACTCTTCTGTTTCAGTTTAATAAAGAGAATAACAGATCTTCAAGGGAGGAGAAATCTATCCATCTCTTATACAATAATCAAATGAATGTCAAATGAGTCCTAATGTAGGCTATGTGATCCCATTAATAACCCAGACCTTATCAGAGACATTCACCCTCAAATCCCTCCTTACAATCACTGACCTATATGAGAGACATCACACAGACAGTCCCAAATGGCATCCTTACTCCCTTCATAGCGCCCTACCCGTAGGGAAACCCATAGGTCAAAGGTTACGCACTATGCAGGGGATAGGGTGCCATCTCTCTCTCTCTCTCTCTCTCTCTCTCTCTCTCTCTCTCTCTCTCTCTCTCTCTCTCTCTCTCTCTCTCTCTCTCTCTCTCTCTCTCTCTCTCTCTCTCTCTCTCTCTCTCTCTCTCTCTCTCTCTCTCTCTCTCTCTCTCTCTCTCTCTCTCTCTCTCTCTCTCTCTCTCTCTCAGCCAATCTTCTCTTTCCTCACTGATCTCACAAAGCATTCACGCACAGCGTATTGTCTAGACACCACCCGCTGCCATGTCACTAACTGGGGCACGAACTGTGTGTGTGTGTGTGTGTGTGTGTGTGTGTGTGTGTGTGTGTGTGTGTGTGTGTGTGTGTGTGTGTGTGTGTGTGTGTGTGTGTGTGTGTGTGTGCGCACGCAGCATGAAGCTTTCACGACTAGATGGATGGTTATTGTCAACGTAAGAAGAAGACCTCTAAAGTCATTATGGAAAGAGCGTCGCCCCTCCTCCAACTGAGTGAACAACTTCTGCAGTCGGACGGACGGAGAGGAACAGAAGGAGAGGGACGGAAGGAGAGGGACGGACGGAGAGGGACGGACGGAGAGGGACAGAAGGAGAGGGACGGATGGAGAGGGACGGACGGAGAGGGACAGAAGGAGAGGGACGGACGGAGAGGGACGGACGGAGAGGGACGGACAGGGATGGACGGGGGGTCAACAGTGCTGAACTCAACATAACAATATACTCCAATAAAAAAATACATATTATGGATGTTATCTAATACAAGGTAGGGGCCAATACAAGGTAGGGGCCAATACAAGGTAGGGGACAATACAAGGTAGGGGCCAATACAAGGTAGGGGCCAATACAAGGTAGGGGCCAATACAAGATAGGGGCCAATACAAGGTAGGGGCCAATACAAGGTAGGGGACAATACAAGGTAGGGGACAATACAAGGTAGGGGACAATACAAGGTAGGGGACAATACAAAGTAGGGGCCAATACAGGGTAGGGGACAATACAGGGTAGCGGACAATACAAGGTAGGAGGCAATACAAGGTAGGGGCCGATACAAGGTAGGGGCCAATACAAGGTAGGGGACAATACAAGGTAGGGGCCAATACAAGGTAGGGGCCAATACAAGGTAGGGGCCAATACAAGATAGGGGCCAATACAAGGTAGGGGCCAATACAAGGTAGGGGCCAATACAAGGTAGGGGCCAATACAAGGTAGGGGCCAATACAAGGTAGGGGCCAATACAAGGTAGGGAACAATACAAGGTAGGGGACAATACAAGGTAGGGGCCAATACAAGGTAGGGGCCAATACAAGGTAGGGGCCAATACAAGGTAGAGGACAATACAAGGTAGGGGATAATATTTATTCAAGAGTAGGAGTCCGATAAATAAGGTGAGATGGTTTGCCGTTGCAGCAACATGAAGTATAGAGATGAGGAGTTAGCGTATGACTACATCCCAAATAGCATCCTATCCTCTATATTGTACGCTAGGTTCGACCAGGGCCCATAGGGAATAGGGTGCACTACATAGGGAATAGGGTGTCAATTGGTACGCATTCTAAATGTATCCTCTGTGTACAGTTCATGAAGCTCCATACCTCCTCCGTTCAGGGATTGGGTTTTAATAGGCATGTAGAGAGACCCTATATTCAAAGCAAAGTCTGCCCTACTTCTAAACATGATGCTGATGAGGAGGAGGAGAAGGTATGGCTAAACAGAGAGGGGGACGTATTAGAGTGTTGCACCGCGCCAGTTTCACGTGAGACCATATAGCAGGGGGAGACAGGTACACAGGAGGAACGGGGGAGGAGAGGCAGGAGGGAGGGGGGGGGTCGTGAGGCGCTAGTATGCAGGCAGCAAACACACACTGAGCTCTTCCACAGTGTGAAAACAGAGAAGGAAGAGAAGCCAAGGAGAAGCAGCAGGCTGCATCACACACACACACACACCATTAACCCTGAAAGAGGTGTGTGTGTGCATTGTTTGCTGTTTGGGGTTTTAGGCTGGGTTTCTGTACAGCACTTTGAGATATCAGCTGATGTACTAAGGGCTATATAAATTTGATTTGATTTGAGTTTGAGAGAGAGTGTGTGTGTGTGTGTGTGTGTGTGTGTGTGTGTGTGTGTGTGTGTGTGTGTGTGTGTGTGTGTGTGTGTGTGTGTGTGTGTGTGTGTGTGTGTGTGTGTGTGTGTGTGTGTGTGTGTGTGTGTGTGTGTGTGTGCAGGTCTTGAGCAGACCCAGCAGGCTCCAGTAAACCAGCACAGCTGACACGAGTACAACATCATCACTCACTGTCTCACACACACACACACACACACACACACACACACACAGTTATTTATATATCATCTTGGTCCATTCTCTGTACACTGTCCTAATAGGAACCATTGTGTATAATGTGGAGGACTTTATTACCTAATGACATGCTACAGAGCTGTGCGACTTGTTTTATATGTGATAGAGTGGTGTGTGTGTGTGTGTGTGTGTGTGTGTGTGTGTGTGTGTGTGTGTGTGTGTGTGTGTGTGTGTGTGTGTGTGTGTGTGTGTGTGTGTGTGTGAGATAACAAAACACAGCATGACAGAGATAATAAAACACAGATTGACAGAGAGATAATAAAACACAACATGACAGAGAGATAATAAAACACAGCATGACAGAGATAATAAAACACAGCATGACAGAGAGATAATAAAACACAGCATGACAGAGAGATAATAAACACAGATTGACAGAGAGATACTAAAACACAACATGACAGAGAGATAATAAAACACAACATGACAGAGAGATAACAAAACACAGCATGACAGAGAGATAATAAAACACAGCATGACAGAGAGATAATAAAACACAGCATGACAGAGAGATAATAAAACGCAACATGACAGAGATAATAAAACACAGCATGACAGAGAGATAATAAAACACAGCATGACAGAGATAATAAACACAGATTGACAGAGAGATACTAAAACACAACATGACAGAGAGATAATAAAACACAACATGACAGAGAGATAATAAAACACAGCATGACAGAGAGATAATAAAACACAACATGACAGAGATAATAAAACACAGTTATGCTGTGTTTAACTGAACATCTTAGAGTGTTTTTAGAGTGTTTTTTATTATGACAGAGATAATAACATCCCTGTTGCATCCTCTTTAAGTACTTGTTACTTTAATTTATTATTCTTATTCATATTTTTTATTTTTATTAAACTGCATTGTTGGTTAGGGGCTTGTAAGTAAGCATTTCACTGTAAGGTCTACCTACACCGGTTGTATTTGGCGCATGTGACTAATACAATTTGATATGATTTGTTAGTGGATTATCTTTGCCAAGATAATCCATCCACTTGACAGGTGTGGCATATCAAGAAGCTGATTAAACATCATGATCATTACACAGGTGCAACTTGTACTGGGGACAATAAAAAACACTCTAAGATGTTCAGTTTTGTCACACAACACAATGCCATAGATGTGTCAAGTTTTGATGGAGCGTGCAATTGGCATGCTGACTGCAGGAATGTCCACCAGAGTTGTTGCCATTGAAGTTGATGTTAGTTTCTCTACCATAAGCCGCCTCAATGTCGTTTTAGAGAATTTGTCAGTA
>NC_068448.1:78245703-78263203 GCF_023373465.1 Oncorhynchus keta
TTCCACACTGCCCTTTCCCACCTGGACAAAAGGAACATCTATGTGAGAATGCTGTTCATTGACTACAGCTTAGCGTTCAACACCATAGTGCCCTCAAAGCTCATCGATAAGCTAAGGACCCTGGGACTAAACACCTCCCTCTGCAACTGGATACTGGACTTCCTGACGGGCCGCCGCCAGGTTGTAATGGTAGGTAACAACACGCTGATCCTTAACACTGGGGCCCCTCAGGGGTGCGTGCTTAGTCCCCTCCTGCACTATCTTTTCACTCATGACTGCATGGTCATGCACGACTCCAACACTATCATTAAGTTTGCTGACGACACAACAGTGGTAGGCCTGATCACCGACAATGATGAGACAGCCTATAGGGAGGAGGTCAGAGACCTGGTTGTGTGGTGCCAGGACAACAACCTGTCCCTCAACGTTATCAAGACAAAGGAGATGATTGATGACTACAAGAAAAGGTGTACCGACCACGACCCCATTCTCATCGACGGGGCTGTAACATGGTCAAAACACACCAAGACAGTCGTGAAGAGGGCACAACAACACATATTCCCCCTCAGGAGACTGAAAATATTTGGCATGTGTCCTCAGATCCTCAAAAGGTGCTACAGCTGCAACATCGAGGGCATCCTGACTGGTTGCATCACTGCCTGGTACAGCAATTGCTCACCCTCCAACCGTAAGGCACTACAGAGGGTAGTGTATACGGCCCAGTACATTACCAAGCTTCCTGCCATCCAGGACCTCTATACAGGCGGTGTCAGAGGAAGGCCCTAAAAATTGTCAAAGACCCCAGCCACCCGAGTCAAAGACTGTTCTATCTGCTACCGCACGGTGCCCCCTCACATTGACTCTGTACCGGTACCCCCTGTATATAGCCTTCACACCGACTCAGTACCGGTACTCCCTGTATATAGTCTCCACATTGACTCAGTACCGGTACCCCCTGTATATAGCCTCCACATTGACTCTGTACCGGTACCCCCTGTATATAGCCTCCACATTGACTCTGTACCGGTACCCCCTGTATATAGTCTCGCTATTGTTATTTTACTGCTGCTCTTTAATTAATTAACTACTTGTTACTTTTATTACTTATATACTTGAACCTATTTTTTTACTTAACAAACACATTTTTAAGAAAAATCAAATCAAATCAAATGTATTTATAAAGCCCTTCGTACATCAGCTGATATCTCAAAGTGCTGTACAGAAACCCAACCTAAAACCCCAAACAGCAGGCAATGCAGGTGTAAAAGCACGGTGGCTAGGAAAAACTCCATAGAAAGGCCAAAACCTAGGAAGAAACCTAGAGAGGAACCAGGCTATGAGGGGTGGCCAGTCCTCTTCTGGCTGTGCCGGGTGGAGATTATAAACCTAGAGAGGAACCAGGCTATGAGGGGTGGCCAGTCCTCTTCTGGCTGTGCCGCGTGTCCTATTACTCAGAATTACATAACCAGGGGCCCGTGAGTCACCAAACAACCATCATGAGTCAGCTAACTTTGCCGTCTGACTCAGAGACTCTATAGACTACTATATTCAGCCAGTCACCGCCCACTTTGTATAACCTAAAATTACACACACACACACACACACACACACACACACACACACACACACACACACACACACACACACACACACACACACACACACACACACACACACACACACACAAGGTTTCAATTGACTGATAACAGTGGAGGGCCTAGAGAAAACTAAAGCTCTACGGTAACTAAGAATCCATTCCCTGTAAGTAAGCATTTCATTGGCTCGTAAGTAAGCATTTCATTGGCTCGTAAGTAAGCATGTGACTAATACACATTTGATGTCTCACTTCCACATCTGCGGTGAAAGCTGACAGAGCTAGACTGGTGTTTGTCAGACCCCGAGACGTCCCGAACATCGGTCCTCTCACAAAATCGTCTGTAGCTTCCGCACGGTTCGGCCTACAAAACTATTGTGCCCCTCTATGGAAAGATGAGACTCTCACGAACAAGATGGTCTTCTCCGTTTTGCTCTACGATCTACACAAGTGTCTTGGGTCTCGTCTGAATTCGGTACAGACGATCTGCCAACTTCAGTCTGTAGCGTCCAAACAGTTTGGGCTTCACAGTAATATGACTCCTCTGTGGAAAAGTGACAATCTCCACAACAATGTTCCCTGTCAGCTACGGAGAAAAGCATGAGATCAAACACTGTACCAGTGCAGTGTAGTGTTGTACCAGTGTATTGTAGTGTTGTACCAGTGTATTGTAGTGTACTGTTGTACCAGTGTATTGTAGTGTTGTACCAGTGTATTGTAGTGTTGTACCAGTGTATTGTAGTGTACTGTTGTACCAGTGTAGTGTAGTGTAGTGTAGTGTAGTGTTGTACCAGTGTATTGTAGTGTACTGTTGTACCAGTGTATTGTAGTGTATTGCAGTGTTGTACCAGTGTATTGTAGTGTTGTACCAGTGTATTGTAGTGCAGTGTTGTACCAGTGTAGTGTAGTGTAGTGTTGTACCAGTGTATTGTAGTGTACTGTTGTACCAGTGTATTGTAGTGCAGTGTAGTGTTGTACCAGTGTATTGTCGTGTTGTACCAGTGTATTGTAGTGTTGTACCAGTGTATTGTAGTGCAGTGTTGTACCAGTGTAGTGTAGTGTAGTGTTGTACCAGTGTATTGTAGTGCAGTGTTGTACCAGTGTATTGTAGTGCAGTGTTGTATCAGTGTAGTGTAGTGTTGTGTAGTGTTGTACCAGTGTATTGTAGTGCAGTGTTGTACCAGTGTAGTGTATTGTAGTGTTGTACCAGTGTATTGTAGTGTAGTGTTGTACCAGTGTATTGTAGTGTAGTGTTGTACCAGTGTATTGTAGTGTAGTGTTGTACCAGTGTATTGTAGTGCAGTGTTGTAGCAGTGTATTGTAGTGTTGTACCAGTGTATTGTAGTGTAGTACCAGTGTATTGTAGTGTTGTACCAGTGTAGTGTAGTGTAGTGTAGTGTAGTGTTGTACCAGTGTAGTGTAGTGCAGTGCAGTGTTGTACCAGTGTAGTGTAGTGCAGTGTTGTACCAATGTATTGTAGTGTGGTACCAGTGTATTGTAGTGCTGTACCAGTGTAGTGTAGTGCAGTGTTGTACCAGTGTATTGTAGTGTGGTACCAGTGTATTGTAGTGTAGTACCAGTGTAGTGTAGTGTAGTGCAGTGTATTGTAGTGCTGTACCAGTGTATTGTACCAGTGTATTGTAGTGCAGTGTTGTACCAGTGTAGTGTAGTGTAGTGTTGTACCAGTGTATTGTAGTGTTGTACCAGTGTATTGTAGTGCAGTGTTGTACCAGTGTAGTGTAGTGTAGTGCAGTGTTGTGCCAGTGTAGTGTAGAGTAGTGTAGTGCAGTGTATTGTAGTGATGTACCAGTGTATTGTAGTGTTGTACCAGTGTAGTGTAGTGTAGTGTAGTGTAGTGTAGTGTAGTGTAGTGTTGTACCAGTGTAGTGTAGTGTAGTGTAGTGTAGTGTAGTGTAGTGTAGTGTTGTACCAGTGTATTGTAATGTTTTACCAGTGTATTGTAGTGCAGTGTTGTACCAGTGTAGTGTAGTGTAGTGTTGTACCAGTGTATTGTAGTGTAGTGTTGTACCAGTGTATTGTAGTGTAGTGTTGTACCAGTGTATTGTAGTGTAGTACCAGTGTATTGTAGTGTAGTGTTGTACCAGTGTATTGTAGTGCAGTGTTGTACCAGTGTATTGTAGTGTTTTACCAGTGTATTGTAGTGTTGTACCAGTGTAGTGTAGTGTAGTGTAGTGTTGTACCAGTGTAGTGTAGTGCAGTGCAGTGTTGTACCAGGGTAGTGTAGTGCAGTGTTGTACCAGTGTATTGTAGTGTGGTACCAGTGTATTGTAGTGCTGTACCAGTGTATTGTAGTGTTGTACCAGTGTAGTGTAGTGTAGTACCAGTGTAGTGTAGTGTAGTGCAGTGTATTGTAGTGCTGTACCAGTGTATTGTACCAGTGTATTGTAGTGCAGTGTTGTACCGGTGTAGTGTAGTGTAGTGTTGTACCAGTGTATTGTAGTGTTGTACCAGTGTATTGTAGTGTTGTACCAGTGTATTGTAGTGCAGTGTTGTACCAGTGTAGTGTAGTGTAGTGTAGTGTAGTGTTGTACCAGTGTATTGTAGTGCAGTGTTGTACCCGTGTAGTGTAGTGTTGTGCCAGTGTAGTGTAGTGTAGTGCAGTGTATTGTAGTGTTGTACCAGTGTATTGTAGTGTTGTACCAGTGTATTGTAATGCAGTGTTGTACCAGTGTAGTGTAGTGTAGTGTAGTGTTGTACCAGTGTATTGTAGTGTTGTACCAGTGTATTGTAGTGTTGTACCAGTGTATTGTAGTGTTGTACCAGTGTATTGTAGTGCAGTGTTGTACCAGTGTAATGTAGTGTAGTGTTGTACCAGTGTATTGTAGTGTTGTACCAGTGTATTGTAGTGCAGTGTTGTACCAGTGTAGTGTAGTGTAGTGTAGTGTAGTGTTGTACCAGTGTATTGTAGTGTACTGTTGTACCAATGTATTGTAGTGTTGTACCAGTGTATTTTAGTGTTGTACCAGTGTATTGTAGTGCAGTGTTGTACCAGTGTAGTGTAGTGTAGTGTTGTACCAGTGTATTGTAGTGCAGTGTTGTACCAGTGTAGCGTAGTGTAGTGTTGTACCAGTGTAGTGTAGTGCAGTGCAGTGTTGTACCAGTGTAGTGTAGTGTTGTACCAGTGTATTGTAGTGTTGTACCAGTGTATTGTAGTGTTTTACCAGTGTATTGTAGTGTTGTACCAGTGTAGTGTAGTGTATTGTAGTGTTGTACCAGTGTAGTGTAGTGCAGTGCAGTGTTGTACCAGTGTAGTGTAGTGCAGTGTTGTACCAGTGTAGTGTAGTGTAGTGCAGTGTATTGTAGTGCTGTACCAGTGTATTGTAGTGTTGTAGCAGTGTAGTGTAGTGTAGTGCAGTGTTATACCAGTGTAGTGTAGTGTAGTGCAGTGCAGTGTAGTGCAGTGTATTGTAGTGCTGTACCAGTGTATTGTAGTGTTGTACCAGTGTATTGTAGTGCAGTGTTGTACCAATGTAGTGTAGTGTAGTGTTGTACCAGTGTATTGTAGTGTTGTACCAGTGTATTGTAGTGCAGTGTTGTACCAGTGTAGTGTAGTGTAGTGTAGTGTTGTACCAGTGTATTGTAGTGTTGTACCAGTGTATTGTAGTGTTGTACCAGTGTATTGTAGTGCAGTGTTGTACCAGTGTAGTGGAGTGTTGTACCAGTGTATAGTAGTGCAGTGTTGTACCAGTGTAGTGTAGTGTTGTACCAGTGTATAGTAGTGCAGTGTTGTACCAGTGTAGTGTAGTGTAGTGTAGTGTTGTACCAGTGTATTGTAGTGCAGTGTTGTACCAGTGTAGTGTAGTGTAGTGCAGTGTTGTACCAGTGTATTGTAGTGTTGTACCAGTGTAGTGTAGTGTAGTGTAGTGTTGTACCAGTGTAGTGTAGTGTAGTGCAGTGTTGTACCAGAGTAGTGTAGTGTTGTACCAGTGTATAGTAGTGCAGTGTTGTACCAGTGTAGTGTAGTGTAGTGTAGTGTTGTACCAGTGTATTGTAGTGCAGTGTTGTACCAGTGTAGTGTAGTGTAGTGCAGTGTTGTACCAGTGTATTGTAGTGCAGTGTTGTATCAGTGCAGTGTATTGTAGTGCTGTACCAGTGTATTGTATTTTATTGTAGTGCAGTGTTGTACCAGTGTATTGTAGTGTTGTACCAGTGTAGTGTAGTGTAGTGTTGTACAAGTGTATTGTAGTGCTGTACCAGTGTATTGTAGTGTAGTGTTGTACCAGTGAATTGTAGTGCAGTGTTGTACCAGTGTATTGTAGTGTTTTACCAGTGTATTGTAGTGTTGTACCAGTGTAGTGTAGTGTAGTGTAGTGTTGTACCAGTGTAGTGTAGTGCAGTGCAGTGTTGTACCAGTGTAGTGTAGTGCAGTGTTGTACCAGTGTATTGTAGTGTGGTACCAGTTTATTGTAGTGCTGTACCAGTGTATTGTAGTGTTGTACCAGTGTAGGGTAGTGTAGTACCAGTGTAGTGTAGTGTAGTGCAGTGTATTGTAGTGCTGTACCAGTGTATTGTACCAGTTTATTGTAGTGCAGTGTTGTACCAGTGTAGTGTAGTGTAGTGTTGTACCAGTGTATTGTAGTGTTGTACCAGTGTATTGTAGTGTTGTACCAGTGTATTGTAGTGCAGTGTTGTACCAGTGTAGTGTAGTGTAGTGTAGTGTTGTGTTGTACCAGTGTATTGTAGTGCAGTGTTGTACCCGTGTAGTGTAGTGTAGTGCAGTGTTGTGCCAGTGTAGTGTAGTGTAGTGCAGTGTATTGTAGTGCTGTACCAGTGTATTGTAATGCAGTGTTGTACCAGTGTAGTGTAGTGTAGTGTAGTGTTGTACCAGTGTATTGTAGTGTTGTACCAGTGTATTGTAGTGTTGTACCAGTGTATTGTAGTGCAGTGTTGTACCAGTGTAATGTAGTGTAGTGTTGTACCAGTGTATTGTAGTGTTGTACCAGTGTATTGTAGTGCAGTGTTGTACCAGTGTAGTGTATTGTAGTGTTGTACCAGTGTATTGTAGTGCAGTGTTGTACCAGTGTAATGTAGTGTAGTGTTGTACCAATGTATTGTAGTGTTGTACCAGTGTATTTTAGTGTTGTACCAGTGTATTGTAGTGCAGTGTTGTACCAGTGTAGTGTAGTGTAGTGTTGTACCAGTGTATTGTAGTGCAGTGTTGTACCAGTGTAGCGTAGTGTAGTGTTGTACCAGTGTAGTGTAGTGCAGTGCAGTGTTGTACCAGTGTAGTGTAGTGTAGTGTTGTACCAGTGTATTGTAGTGTTGTAATAGTGTAGTGTAGTGTAGTGCAGTGTTGTACCAGTGTATTGTAGTGTTGTACCAGTGTAGTGTAGTGTAGTGCAGTGTTATACCAGTGTAGTATAGTGTAGTGCAGTGCAGTGTAGTGCAGTGTATTGTAGTGCTGTACCAGTGTATTGTAGTGTTGTACCAGTGTATTGTAGTGCAGTGTTGTACCAGTGTAGTGTAGTGTAGTGTTGTACCAGTGTATTGTAGTGTTGTACCAGTGTATTGTAGTGTTGTACCAGTGTATTGTAGTGCAGTGTTGTACCAGTGTAGTGTAGTGTAGTGTTGTACCAGTGTATTGTAGTGCAGTGTTGTACCAGTGTAGTGTAGTGTATTGTAGTGTTGTACCAGTGTATTGTAATGCAGTGTTGTACCAGTGTAGTGTAGTGTAGTGTTGTACCAGTGTATTGTAGTGTTGTACCAGTGTATTGTAGTGCAGTGTTGTACCAGTGTAGTGTAGTGTAGTGTTGTACCAGTGTAGTGTAGTGTAGTGTAGTGTTGTACCAGTGTATTGTAGTGCTGTACCAGTGTATTTTAGTGTTGTACCAGTGTATTGTAGTGCAGTGTTGTACCAGTGTATTGTAATGCAGTGTTGTACCAGTGTAGTGTAGTGTAGTGTTGTACCAGTGTATTTTAGTGTTGTACCAGTGTATTGTAGTGCAGTGTTGTACCAGTGTAGTGTAGTGTAGTGTTGTACCAGTGTAGTGTAGTGTAGTGTAGTGTTGTACCAGTGTATTGTAGTGCTGTACCAGTGTATTTTAGTGTTGTACCAGTGTATTGTAGTGCAGTGTTGTACCAGTGTAGTGTAGTGTAGTGTTGTACCAGTGTATTGTAGTGCTGTACCAGTGTATTTTAGTGTTGTACCAGTGTATTGTAGTGCAGTGTTGTACCAGTGTAGTGTAGTGTAGTGTTGTACCAGTGTAGTGTAGTGTAGTGTTGTACCAGTGTATTGTAGTGCAGTGTTGTACCAGTGTAGCGTAGTGTAGTGTTGTACCAGTGTAGTGTAGTGCAGTGCAGTGTTGTACCAGTGTAGTGTAGTGCAGTGTTGTACCAGTGTATTGTAGTGTTGTACCAGTGTATTGTAGTGCTGTACCAGTGTATTGTAGTGTTGTAATAGTGTAGTGTAGTGTAGTGTAGTGCAGTGTTGTACCAGTGTAGTGTAGTGTAGTGCAGTGTATTCTAGTGCTGTACCAGTGTATTGTAGTGTTGTACCAGTGTAGTGTAGTGTAGTGTAGTGTAGTGTTGTACCAGTGTATTGTAGTGTTGTACCAGTGTATTGTAGTGTTGTACCAGTGTATTGTAGTGCAGTGTTGTACCAGTGTAGTGTAGTGTAGTGTAGTGTTGTACCAGTGTATTGTAGTGCAGTGTTGTACCAGTGTAGTGTAGTGTTGTACCAGTGTATTGTAGTGCAGTGTTATACCAGTGTAGTGTAGTGTAGTGCAGTGTTGTACCAGTGTATTGTAGTGTTGTACCAGTGTAGTGTAGTGTATTGTAGTGTTGTACCAGTGTAGTGTAGTGTAGTGCAGTGTTGTACCAGTGTAGTGTAGTGTAGTGCAGTGTTGTACCAGTGTAATGTAGTGTAGTGTTGTACCAATGTATTGTAGTGTTGTACCAGTGTATTTTAGTGTTGTACCAGTGTATTGTAGTGCAGTGTTGTACCAGTGTAGTGTAGTGTAGTGTTGTACCAGTGTATTGTAGTGCAGTGTTGTACCAGTGTAGCGTAGTGTAGTGTTGTACCAGTGTAGTGTAGTGCAGTGCAGTGTTGTACCAGTGTAGTGTAGTGTAGTGTTGTACCAGTGTATTGTAGTGTTGTACCAGTGTATTGTAGTGCTGTACCAGTGTATTGTAGTGTTGTAATAGTGTAGTGTAGTGTAGTGCAGTGTTGTACCAGTGTATTGTAGTGTTGTACCAGTGTAGTGTAGTGTAGTGCAGTGTTATACCAGTGTAGTATAGTGTAGTGCAGTGCAGTGTAGTGCAGTGTATTGTAGTGCTGTACCAGTGTATTGTAGTGTTGTACCAGTGTATTGTAGTGCAGTGTTGTACCAGTGTAGTGTAGTGTAGTGTTGTACCAGTGTATTGTAGTGTTGTACCAGTGTATTGTAGTGTTGTACCAGTGTATTGTAGTGCAGTGTTGTACCAGTGTAGTGTAGTGTAGTGTTGTACCAGTGTATTGTAGTGCAGTGTTGTACCAGTGTAGTGTAGTGTATTGTAGTGTTGTACCAGTGTATTGTAATGCAGTGTTGTACCAGTGTAGTGTAGTGTAGTGTTGTACCAGTGTATTGTAGTGTTGTACCAGTGTATTGTAGTGCAGTGTTGTACCAGTGTAGTGTAGTGTAGTGTTGTACCAGTGTAGTGTAGTGTAGTGTAGTGTTGTACCAGTGTATTGTAGTGCTGTACCAGTGTATTTTAGTGTTGTACCAGTGTATTGTAGTGCAGTGTTGTACCAGTGTAGTGTAGTGTAGTGTAGTGTTGTACCAGTGTATTGTAGTGCTGTACCAGTGTATTTTAGTGTTGTACCAGTGTATTGTAGTGCAGTGTTGTACCAGTGTAGTGTAGTGTAGTGTTGTACCAGTGTAGTGTAGTGTAGTGTTGTACCAGTGTATTGTAGTGCAGTGTTGTACCAGTGTAGCGTAGTGTAGTGTTGTACCAGTGTAGTGTAGTGCAGTGCAGTGTTGTACCAGTGTATTGTAGTGCTGTACCAGTGTATTGTAGTGTTGTAATAGTGTAGTGTAGTGTAGTGTAGTGCAGTGTTGTACCAGTGTAGTGTAGTGTAGTGCAGTGTATTCTAGTGCTGTACCAGTGTATTGTAGTGTTGTACCAGTGTAGTGTAGTGTAGTGTAGTGTTGTACCAGTGTATTGTAGTGTTGTACCAGTGTATTGTAGTGTTGTACCAGTGTATTGTAGTGCAGTGTTGTACCAGTGTAGTGTAGTGTTGTACCAGTGTATTGTAGTGCAGTGTTGTACCAGTGTATTGTAGTGTTGTACCAGTGTAGTGTAGTGTAGTGTAGTGTTGTACCAGTGTATTGTAGTGTTGTACCAGTGTATTGTAGTGCAGTGTTGTACCAGTGTATTGTAGTGTTGTACCAGTGTAGTGTAGTGTAGTGTAGTGTTGTACCAGTGTATTGTAGTGCAGTGTTGTACCAGTGTAGTGTAGTGTTGTACCAGTGTATAGTAGTGCAGTGTTGTACCAGTGTAGTGTAGTGTAGTGTAGTGTTGTACCAGTGTATTGTAGTGCAGTGTTATACCAGTGTAGTGTAGTGTAGTGCAGTGTTGTACCAGTGTATTGTAGTGTTGTACCAGTGTAGTGTAGTGTATTGTAGTGTTGTACCAGTGTAGTGTAGTGTAGTGCAGTGTTGTACCAGTGTAGTGTAGTGTAGTGCAGTGTTGTACCAGTGTAGTGTAGTGTAGTGCAGTGTATTGTAGTGCTGTACCAGTGTATTGTAGTGTTGTACCAGTGTAGTGTAGTGTTGTACCAGTGTATTGTAGTGTTGTACCAGTGTATTGTAGTGCAGTGTTGTATCAGTGCAGTGTATTGTAGTGCTGTACCAGTGTATTGTATTTTATTGTAGTGCAGTGTTGTACCAGTGTATTGTAGTGTTGTACCAGTGTATTGTAGTGCAGTGTTGTACCAGTGTATTGTAGTGTTGTACCAGTGTATTGTAGTGCAGTGTTGTACCAGTGTATTGTAGTGTTGTACCAGTGTATTGTAGTGCAGTGTTGTACCAGTGTATTGTAGTGCAGTGTTGTACCAGTGTATTGTAGTGCTGTACCAGTGTATTGTAGTGTTGTACCATTGTATTGTAGTGTTGTACCAGTGTATTGTAGTGTTGTACCAGTGCAGTGTAGTGCTGTACCAGTGTATTGTAGTGCTGTACCAGTGTATTGTAGTGTTGTACCAGTGTATTGTAGTGCTGTACCAGTGTATTGTAGTGCTGTACCAGTGTATTGTAGTGTTGTACCAGTGTATTGTATTTTATTGTAGTGCAGTACCAGTTTATTGTAGTGCTGTACCAGTGTATTGTAGTGCTGTACCAGTTTATTGTAGTGCTGTACCAGTGTATTGTAGTGCTGTACCAGTGTATTGTAGTGCTGTACCAGTGTAGTGTAGTGTAGTGTAGTGCTGTACCAGTGTATTGTAGTGCTGTACCAGTGTATTGTAGTGCTGTACCAGTGTATTGTAGTGCTGTACCAGTGTAGTGTAGTGTAGTGTAGTGCTGTACCAGTTTATTGTAGTGCTGTACCAGTGTATTGTAGTGCTGTACCAGTGTAGTGTAGTGTAGTGTAGTGTTGTACCAGTGTATTGTAGTGCTGTACCAGTGCATTGTAGTGTTGTACCAGTGTAGTGTAGTGTTGTACCAGTGTATTGTAGTGCTGTACCAGTGTATTGTAGTGTTGTACCAGTGTATTGTAGTGTTGTACCAGTGTATTGTAGTGTTGTACCAGTGTATTGTAGTGTTGTACCAGTGTATTGTAGTGTTGTACCAGTGTATTGTAGTGTTGTACCAGTGTATTGTACCTTGCTCCTTGATCTGTCGTATCTGTTTGACAGTCTCCTTCAGGACAGCACATTTGTCAGGCTTGACGTTGAAGTTATCGATGTCGTTGAGGTTGGCGAAGATCAGCTCTGCCAGCTCCTCGGTGTACTTGTTCTCATGCTCACGGTTTCTCTTCTCAATGCTTCGTTTGAGGCTGAGGAGACAGGGAGGGGGGCAGCATGAGACATGGCTGAGGCTGAGGAGACAGGGAGGGGGGTAAAGAGAAGGGCAGTGTGAGACGTGTTCCATGATGTAATATAACAGAAAAGAAAAGAGAAAAACTTAAGTTGTACTTGAAAGTAATTTTACTCAAGTACTTTACACCACTGCTCAGTAGAGATAATGTCCACACTGCCACGTAGGGCTGCACGATATGGGCACATAATATAGGACTTATTTTTAACCAAATGTTACAATTGTGATTTGACTCTCAAATTAGAGCAAAACTGTTGGAATCATGGAAATATAATGACTATTCTAATTCTATAGTTAGAATATAATAGTGGGCACTTTGAATACAGTGTTTGAGAATACAATGAATTAAAATGACAGGGGAGGAGTTATTGTGACAGGGTAGGAACTAAAGTGTTGATAAGGGTTTCCTAGGGGACCCTATAAGCTTTGGCTACATTGCAAGTTTTCTCTTAGCTACTTCATATATTCTTGCTTTGCATTTTTCCTCTGAATTAGAAGATACTGTTGCACAAACAACATGCTGATTTAGGTCTACACCATCAGTGCTTTATCAGGCAGTATTAGCTAGCGACGTTTGTTCTGACTCAGCACATTTTATGAGCTCGCTAGCTATTAGCATTAGTGGCTAACAATTAGCATCTCACAAGATTGAGGGCAACATGCTAAGAAAAGATACACCTAGCTGATCTAAGAAACACAAACTAATAGTGTCATTATAGAACGCTAGTGGATTTATATTACGAAGCAAAGTGAAAACAGCATTGTTGTCATCAGCATTGTTGCATGTGCTGCATTGACCACGCGGACTAAACGCAAAGTGTCTCGTGGTTGAGGAGCGTCAACTGTGCTCCTTCGAGTGACAGGGGGCGTGGCGAGGTCTGTGTGGAATGTGTCACGGAGAGAAAGAGCCGGAGAGAGAGATGACTCAAGTAGGGAGGTAAACAATAAATATTGACATGACACAAAACAAAAAAGTGTATTACATTTAACAAACCAAACATTCAAATACCGGTATAGAAGGTAAAGTAACCCAAACCGGTCCCTGTATCAATACCGGTATAGAAGGTATAGTAACAACCCAAACCGGTCCCTGTATCAATACCGGTATAGAAGGTAAAGTAACCCAAACCGGTCCCTGTATCAATACCGGTATAGAAGATACAGTAACCCAAACCGGTCCCTGTATCAATACCGGTATAGAAGGTAAAGTAACCCAAACCGGTCCCTGTATCAATACCGGTATAGAAGGTATAGTAACAACCCAAACCGGTCCCTGTATCAATACCGGTATAGAAGGTAAAGTAACCCAAACCGGTCCCTGTATCAATACCGGTATAGAAGGTAAAGTAACAACCCAAACCGGTCCCTGTATCAATACCGGTATAGAAGGTAAAGTAACAACCCAAACCGGTCCCTGTATCAATACTGGTATAGAAGGTAAAGTAACCCAAACCGGTCCCTGTATCAATACCGGTATAGAAGGTAAAGTAACAACCCAAACCGGTCCCTGTATCAATACCGGTATAGAAGGTAAAGTAACAACCCAAACCGGTCCCTGTACCAATACCGGTATAGAAGGTAAAGTAACAACCCAAACCAGTCCCTGTATCAATACCGGTATAGAAGGTAAAGTAACCCAAACCGGTCCCTGTATCAATACCGGTATAGAAGGTAAAGTAACAACCCAAACCGGTCCCTGTATCAATACTGGTATAGAAGGTAAAGTAACCCAAACCGGTCCCTGTATCAATACTGGTATAGAAGGTAAAGTAACCCAAACCGGTCCCTGTATCAATACTGGTATAGAAGGTAAAGTAACCCAAACCGGTCCCTGTATCAATACCGGTATAGAAGGTAAAGTAACCCAAACCGGTCCCTGTATCAATACCGGTATAGAAGGTAAAGTAACAACCCAAACCGGTCCCTGTATCAATACCGGTATAGAAGGTAAAGTAACCCAAACCGGTCCCTGTATCAATACCGGTATAGAAGGTAAAGTAACCCAAACCGGTCCCTGTATCAATACCGGTATAGAAGGTAAAGTAACCCAAACCGGTCCCTGTATCAATACCGGTATAGAAGGTAAAGTAACAACCCAAACCGGTCCCTGTATCAATACCGGTATAGAAGGTAAAGTAACCCAAACCGGTCCCTGTATCAATACTGGTATAGAAGGTATAGTAACAACCCAAACCGGTCCCTGTATCAATACCGGTATAGAAGGTATAGTAACAACCCAAACCGGTCCCTGTATCAATACCGGTATAGAAGGTATAGTAACAACCCAAACCGGTCCCTGTATCAATACCGGTATAGAAGGTATAGTAACAACCCAAACCGGTCCCTGTATCAATACTGGTATAGAAGGTATAGTAACAACCCAAACCGGTCCCTGTATCAATACCGGTATAGAAGGTATAGTAACAACCCAAACCGGTCCCTGTATCAATACCGGTATAGAAGGTAAAGTAACAACCCAAACCAGTCCCTGTATCAATACCGGTATAGAAGGTAAAGTAACAACCCAAACCGGTCCCTGTATCAATACCGGTATAGAAGGTATAGTAACAACCCAAACCGGTCCCTGTATCAATACCGGTATAGAAGGTAAAGTAACCCAAACCGGTCCCTGTATCAATACCGGTATAGAAGGTAAAGTAACAACCCAAACCGGTCCCTGTATCAATACCGGTATAGAAGGTAAAGTAACAACCCAAACCGGTCCCTGTACCAATACCGGTATAGAAGGTAAAGTAACAACCCAAACCGGTCCCTGTATCAATACCGGTATAGAAGGTAAAGTAACCCAAACCGGTCCCTGTATCAATACCGGTATAGAAGGTAAAGTAACAACCCAAATCGCTCCCTGTATCAATACCGGTATAGAAGGTAAAGTAACAACCCAAACCGGTCCCTGTATCAATACCGGTATAGAAGGTAAAGTAACCCAAACCAGTCCCCGTATCAATACCGGTATAGAAGGTAAAGTAACAACCCAAACCGGTCCCTGTATCAATACCGGTATAGAAGGTAAAGTAACAACCCAAACCGGTCCCTGTATCAATACCGGTATAGAAGGTAAAGTAACCCAAACCGGTCCCTGTATCAATACCGGTATAGAAGGTAAAGTAACAACCCAAACCGCTCCCTGTATCAATACCGGTATAGAAGGTAAAGTAACCCAAACCGGTCCCTGTATCAATACTGGTATAGAAGGTAAAGTAACCCAAACCGGTCCCTGTATCAATACCGGTATAGAAGGTAAAGTAACCCAAACCGGTCCCTGTATCAATACCGGTATAGAAGGTAAAGTAACAACCCAAACCGGTCCCTGTATCAATACCGGTATAGAAGGTAAAGTAACCCAAACCGGTCCCTGTATCAATACCGGTATAGAAGGTAAAGTAACCCAAACCGGTCCCTGTATCAATACCGGTATAGAAGGTAAAGTAACCCAAACCGGTCCCTGTATCAATACCGGTATAGAAGGTAAAGTAACAACCCAAACCGGTCCCTGTATCAATACCGGTATAGAAGGTAAAGTAACCCAAACCGGTCCCTGTATCAATACTGGTATAGAAGGTATAGTAACAACCCAAACCGGTCCCTGTATCAATACCGGTATAGAAGGTATAGTAACAACCCAAACCGGTCCCTGTATCAATACCGGTATAGAAGGTATAGTAACAACCCAAACCGGTCCCTGTATCAATACCGGTATAGAAGGTATAGTAACAACCCAAACCGGTCCCTGTATCAATACTGGTATAGAAGGTATAGTAACAACCCAAACCGGTCCCTGTATCAATACCGGTATAGAAGGTAAAGTAACAACCCAAACCAGTCCCTGTATCAATACCGGTATAGAAGGTAAAGTAACAACCCAAACCGGTCCCTGTATCAATACCGGTATAGAAGGTAAAGTAACCCAAACCGGTCCCTGTATCAATACCGGTATAGAAGGTAAAGTAACAACCCAAACCGGTCCCTGTATCAATACCGGTATAGAAGGTAAAGTAACAACCCAAACCGGTCCCTGTATCAATACCGGTATAGAAGGTATAGTAACAACCCAAACCGGTCCCTGTATCAATACCGGTATAGAAGGTAAAGTAACCCAAACCGGTCCCTGTATCAATACCGGTATAGAAGGTAAAGTAACAACCCAAACCGGTCCCTGTATAAATACCGGTATAGAAGGTAAAGTAACCCAAACCGGTCCCTGTATCAATACCGGTATAGAAGGTAAAGTAACAACCCAAATCGCTCCCTGTATCAATACCGGTATAGAAGGTAAAGTAACAACCCAAACCGGTCCCTGTATCAATACCGGTATAGAAGGTAAAGTAACCCAAACCAGTCCCCGTATCAATACCGGTATAGAAGGTAAAGTAACAACCCAAACCGGTCCCTGTATCAATACCGGTATAGAAGGTATAGTAACAACCCAAACCGGTCCCTGTATCAATACCGGTATAGAAGGTAAAGTAACCCAAACCGGTCCCTGTATCAATACCGGTATAGAAGGTAAAGTAACAACCCAAACCGGTCCCTGTATCAATACCGGTATAGAAGGTAAAGTAACAACCCAAACCGGTCCCTGTATCAATACCGGTATAGAAGGTAAAGTAACCCAAACCGGTCCCTGTATCAATACCGGTATAGAAGGTAAAGTAACAACCCAAACCGCTCCCTGTATCAATACCGGTATAGAAGGTAAAGTAACCCAAACCAGTCCCTGTATCAATACCGGTATAGAAGGTAAAGTAACCCAAACCGGTCCCTGTATCAATACCGGTATAGAAGGTACAGTAACAACCCAAACCGGTCCCTGTATTAATACCGGTATAGAAGGTATAGTAACAACCCAAACCGGTCCCTGTATCAATACCGGTATAGAAGGTATAGTAACAACCCAAACCGGTCCCTGTATCAATACCGGTATAGAAGGTAAAGTAACAACCCAAACCGGTCCCTGTATCAATACCGGTATAGAAGGTACAGTAACAACCCAAACCGGTCCCTGTATTAATACCGGTATAGAAGGTATAGTAACAACCCAAACCGGTCCCTGTATCAATACCGGTATAGAAGGTATAGTAACAACCCCAACCGGGTCCCTGTACCAATACCGGTATATCATAAAATACGGTATACCGCCCAGCCCTACAATAGCCTAATGTAAAGCCACAGTAAAGTAGTTAATGTGGTACAGTGGTAGTAGTAAAGACGTGTGTACCTGGGACCCAGTAGGTCAGAGGAACATTCTTTGCGTTTCCGTGACTCGGCCCTGGCAGCAGGGTCCGAGAGGTTTTCAACGACGCCACTCATCCTCACTGCATATCAGCGTCTGTGGAGACAACACACACAGAGAGAACAGTTATATAGACAACATAACAATCATCCACCAACCAGGAGAGGTTAGAGAAACACACTAATGTACCTGGAGCTGTCAGAGAAAGACCACACTAATGTACCGGCTGTCAGATAAAGACCACACTCATGTACCAGCTGTCAGATAAAGACCACACTAATGTACCAGCTGTCAGAGAAAGACCACACTCATGTACCGGCTGTCAGAGAAAGACCACACTCATGTACCGGCTGTCAGAGAAAGACCACACTAATGTACCAGCTGTCAAGGAGAAAGACCACACTAATGTACCGGCTGTCAGAGAAAGACAACACTAATGTACCTGGAGCTGTCAGAGAAAGACCACACTCATGTACCGGCTGTCAGAGAAAGACCACACTAATGTACCAGCTGTCAGAGAAAGACCACACTAATGTACCAGCTGTCAGATCAAGACCACACTAATGTACCTGGAGCTGTCAGAGAAAGACCACACTCATGTACCGGATGTCAGAGAAA
>NC_068448.1:78268203-78290703 GCF_023373465.1 Oncorhynchus keta
ACACTGTGTTACACTCTGAGACACTGCCAGGGTCAAGGCCACAGCACACTGTGTTACACTCTGAGACACTGCCAGGGTCAAGGCCACAGCACACTGTGTTCTGCTCTCAGCAAAGACTGAACATGTGACTGAACGGCACAGTACAGCAGCACTACAGAATGGCTAAGCTAGCGTTAGCCTAGCCTAGCGCCAGCCAGCTCATGTCATTGGGACGGGTTAGCCGTAGCGCTAGCTAGGTCGCGCAAGCTCCCTGCTGGATTGCAGTGGCCTACTTAAAGACTAATGGATAGAGATACGGAGAGTGAGAAAGCGATAGAGAGACTTTGCTGATAGCTACTTTGGGGTGTCTTTCCCAGGTGTGCTGTTCAGTACAGGTGTCTTCCCCAGGTGTGCTGTTCAGTACAGGTGTCTTCCCCAGGTGTGCTGTTCAGTACAGGTGTCTTTACTAAGTGTGCTTACTATGTCTGTGACATGTGGTTTTGTCACCTAGCTATCTGAAGATGGATGCACTAAGTTGCTCTGGATAAGAGCATCTGCTAAATGACCAAATGTAAATGTAAGTGAGAGACAAAGGGATACAGATATAATTAGAAAGAGAGAGACACATATAGAGAGAAAGACAGAGAGAGAGAGAGAGACATATATAGAGAGAAAGACAGAGAGAGAGAGACATATATAGAGAGAGTGAGAGAGCGAGCGACAGAGAGAGCTAGAGAGAGAGAGAGAGAGAGTCTCTCCATGTCCTAGTGCTGTTCTCAGGGTCTCTCCATGTCCTGGTGCTGCTCTCAGGGTCTCTACATGTCCTAGTGCTGCTCTCAGGGTCTCTACATGTCCTGGTGATGCTCTCAGGGTCTCTACATGTCCTGGTGCTGTTCTCAGGGTCTCTACATGTCCTAGTGCTGCTCTCAGGGTCTCTACATGTCCTGGTGCTGCTCTCAGGGTCTCTACATGTCCTGGGCTGCTAGCAGAACCTGCCCAACAACCTCACACACACAGTGTTGTCTCTCCAACAAGTCCTGCTTAGTGTTGGGCTGCTAGCAGAACCTCCATAGTCCATCTGATGGGTATTCTAACAGCAGCATGTCCTCACCTCTAACGTACCATCTATCATTTGCTGAATCTCCCAATCGGAGCAAGTCGCTATGTGTCGCTATGTGTGTGTCAGCGTTGACTGAAACACACACACACACACACACACACACACACACACACACACACACACACACACACACACACACACACACACACACACACACACACACACACACACACACACACACACACACACACACACACACACACAAAGACACACAGACCGACACGCACACACACACAGACCGACACACACAGACAGACCGACACACACAAGGACACACAGACCGACACACGCACCCCCCACTGGGGCTGTAGTCTCTATACATGCCATATCTAATCCCCCAGTGTGTCTCTGCTCTGTCACAGAGCTTCTATAAACAGCAGGGCGTAATGTCATCTCTGCTCTGTCACACACACACACACACACACACCCTGGCTGTATCTAGGCTATGTAACTCTGTTCTGAGCACTACTCAGGTTGGAAATATATATTTAATTGAACTAATATATATATATATATTTTAAATACTTAGTTCTGCTGCCCACTTTAAAGACAAACAGAAGATGGATCCAAACGAAAGCCTTCCCAGAAGAGTGGAGGCTGTTATAGCAGCAATGTTCCAACATCTAGTGGAAGGCTTCCCAGAAGAGTGGAGGCTGTTATAGCAGCAATGTTCCAACATCTAATGGAAAGCCTTCCCAGAAGAGTGGAGGCTGTTATAGCAGCAATGTTCCAACATCTAGTGGAAAGGCTTCCCAGAAGAGTGGAGGCTGTTATAGCAGCAATGTTCCAACATCTAGTGGAAAGCCTTCCCAGAAGAGTGGAGGCTGTTATAGCAGCAATGTTCCAACATCTAATGGAAAGCCTTCCCAGAAGAGTGGAGGCTGTTATAGCAGCAATGTTCCAACATCTAGTGGAAAGCCTTCCCAGAAGAGTGGAGGCTGTTATAGCAGCAATGTTCAACATCTAATGGAAAGCCTTCCCAGAAGAGTGGAGGCTGTTATAGCAGCAATGTTCCAACATCTAGTGGAAAGCCTTCCCAGAAGAGTGGAGGCTGTTATAGCAACAATGTTCCAACATCTAATGGAAAGCCTTCCCAGAAGAGTGGAGGCTGTTATAGCAGCAATGTTCCTACATCTAGTAGAAAGCCTTCCCAGAAGAGTGGAGGCTGTTATAGCAGCAATGTTCCTACATCTAGTGGAAAGCCTTCCCAGAAGAGTGGAGGCTGTTATAGCAACAATGTTCCAACATCTAGTGGAAAGCCTTCCCAGAAGAGTGGAGGCTGTTATAGCAACAATGTTCCAACATCTAGTGGAAAGCCTTCCCAGAAGAGTGGAGGCTGTTATAGCAGCAATGTTCCAACATCTTGTGGAAAGCCTTCCCAGAAGAGTGGAGGCTGTTATAGCAGCAATGTTCCAACATCTAGTGGAAAGCCTTCCCAGAAGAGTGTAGGCTGTTATAGCAGCAATGTTCCAACATCTAGTGGAAAGCCTTCCCAGAAGAGTGGAGGCTGTTATAGCAGCAATGTTCCAACATCTAGTGGAAGGCTTCCCAGAAGAGTGGAGGCTGTTATAGCAGCAATGTTCCAACATCTAATGGAAAGCCTTCCCAGAAGAGTGGAGGCTGTTATAGCAGCAATGTTCCAACATCTAGTGGAAAGGCTTCCCAGAAGAGTGGAGGCTGTTATAGCAGCAATGTTCCAACATCTAGTGGAAAGCCTTCCCAGAAGAGTGGAGGCTGTTATAGCAGCAATGTTCCAACATCTAATGGAAAGCCTTCCCAGAAGAGTGGAGGCTGTTATAGCAGCAATGTTCCAACATCTAGTGGAAAGCCTTCCCAGAAGAGTGGAGGCTGTTATAGCAGCAATGTTCCAACATCTAATGGAAAGCCTTCCCAGAAGAGTGGAGGCTGTTATAGCAGCAATGTTCCAACATCTAGTGGAAAGCCTTCCCAGAAGAGTGGAGGCTGTTATAGCAACAATGTTCCAACATCTAATGGAAAGCCTTCCCAGAAGAGTGGAGGCTGTTATAGCAGCAATGTTCCTACATCTAGTAGAAAGCCTTCCCAGAAGAGTGGAGGCTGTTATAGCAGCAATGTTCCTACATCTAGTGGAAAGCCTTCCCAGAAGAGTGGAGGCTGTTATAGCAACAATGTTCCAACATCTAGTGGAAAGCCTTCCCAGAAGAGTGGAGGCTGTTATAGCAACAATGTTCCAACATCTAGTGGAAAGCCTTCCCAGAAGAGTGGAGGCTGTTATAGCAGCAATGTTCCAACATCTAGTGGAAAGCCTTCCCAGAAGAGTGGAGGCTGTTATAGCAACAATGTTCCAACATCTAGTGGAAAGCCTTCCCAGAAGAGTGGAGGCTGTTATAGCAGCAATGTTCCAACATCTAGTGGAAAGCCTTCCCAGAAGAGTGGAGGCTGTTATAGCAACAATGTTCCAACATCTAGTGGAAAGCCTTCCCAGAAGAGTGGAGGCTGTTATAGCAGCAATGTTCCAACATCTAGTGGAAAGCCTTCCCAGAAGAGTGGAGGCTGTTATAGCAACAATGTTCCAACATCTAGTGGAAAGCCTTCCCAGAAGAGTGGAGGCTGTTATAGCAGCAATGTTCCAACATCTAGTGGAAAGCCTTCCCAGAAGAGTGTAGGCTGTTATAGCAGCAATGTTCCAACATCTAGTGGAAAGCCTTCCCAGAAGAGTGGAGGCTGTTATAGCAGCAATGTTCCAACATCTAGTGGAAAGCCTTCCTAGAAGAGTGGAGGCTGTTATAGCAGCAATGTTCCAACATCTAGTGGAAAGCCTTCCCAGAAGAGTGGAGGCTGTTATAGCAGCAATGTTCCAACATCTAGTGGAAAGCCTTCCCAGAAGAGAGGAGGCTGTTATAGCAGCAATGTTCCAACATCTAGTGGAAAGCCTTCCCAGAAGAGTGGAGGCTGTTATAGCAGCAATGTTCCAACATCTAGTGGAAAGCCTTCCCAGAAGAGTGGAGGCTGTTATGGCAGCAATGTACCAACATCTAGTAGAAAGCCTTCCCAGAAGAGTGGAGGCTGTTATAGCAACAATGTTCCAACATCTAGTGGAAAGCCTTCCCAGAAGAGTGGAGGCTGTTATAGCAGCAATGTTCCAACATCTAGTGGAAAGCCTTCCCAGAAGAGTGGAGGCTGTTATAGCAGCAATGTTCCAACATCTAGTGGAAAGCCTTCCCAGAAGAGTGGAGGCTGTTATAGCAGCAATGTTCCAACATCTAGTAGAAAGCCTTCCCAGAAGAGTGGAGGCTGTTATAGCAGCAATGTTCCAACATCTTGTGGAAAGCCTTCCCAGAAGAGTGAAGGCTGTTATAGCAGCAATGTTCCAACATCTAGTGGAAAGCCTTCCCAGAAGAGTGGAGGCTGTTATAGCAGCAATGTTCCAACATCTAGTGGAAAGCCTTCCCAGAAGAGTGTAGGCTGTTATAGCAGCAATGTTCCAACATCTAGTGGAAAGCCTTCCCAGAAGAGTGGAGGCTGTTATAGCAGCAATGTTCCAAAATCTAATGGAAAGCCTTCCCAGAAGAGTGGAGGCTGTTATAGCAGCAATGTTCCAACATCTAGTGGAAAGCCTTCCCAGAAGAGTGGAGGCTGTTATAGCAGCAATGTTCCTACATCTAGTGGAAAGCCTTCCCAGAAGAGTGGAGGCTGTTATAGCAGCAATGTTCCAACATCTTGTGGAAAGCCTTCCCAGAAGAGTGGAGGCTGTTATAGCAGCAATGTTCCAGAAAGAATATAGAGTATAATATAGAATATAGAATATAGAGTATAATATATAATATATAATATAGAGTATAATATATAATATAGAGTATAATATAGAATATAGAATATAGAGTATAATATAGAATATAGAGTATAATATATAATATAGAGTATAATATAGAATATAGAATATAGAGTATAATATATAATATAGAATATAGAGTATAATATATAATATAGAGTATAATATATAATAAAGAATATAGAGTATAATATATAATATAGAGTATAATATATAATATAGAGTATAATATATAATAAAGAATATAGAGTATAATATATAATATAGAGTATAATATATAATATAGAGTATAATATATAATAAAGAATATAGAGCTCGGCTACTTGTCCAGGTTGTAAGGACAGAACTTAGACGTGGTAGTTCTCCAGGGCTGAGCTCCACTCCTCCACTTGGCTGGGACACAGTGTGTTTAACACCTGGTGTAATCTCAACAACCACACACACCGGCACGGCTGCCAGGACTGACACGGAGCCTGAATCACTCAGCTAACCGGCCTCACACTGACAGGAGGGTTGGACTTGGGGACAGTTGGAGTCAGATTAAATCTCCCAGCAGGGTCGTTCCACCTCAAACAGAAACAAGAAAGAGGATTTCAACACCCACCATGTCAGATTGTTACGGAGATAGAAACACGTAACATTATCATTCCGGTAACATTCATTTGAGCTTTATTTTCTCAAGAGATCAAATTATATTTCAACAAAATAAATGTTTCTGGAATGCTAGTTTGATCTGTTTCTATCATAAATATATACATATACATCAGTCATATATATATACAAATATCTACATAAATGATTTCAGAGGTGGTGGGTGTCATGAAATGGAACAACGACCCCGCAGTCAACTTCGGAAATTGATTGAAAACATTTTTTTTTTTTAAAGAAGAAGAAAAAAAGAAGTGTTCAGTTTTGAATAAAATGTCCCAAATTGACTGGAAGTCACCAATAATCCTACTTGGAACTACTGGAAGTCACCAATCATCCTACTTGGAACTACTGGAAGTCACCAATCATCCTACATGGAACTACTGGAAGTCACCAATCATTCTACTTGGAACTACTGGAAGTCACCAATCATCCTACATGGAACTACTGGAAGTCACCAATCATTCTACTTGGAACTACTGGAAGTCACCAATCATCCTACATGGAACTACTGGAAGTAACCAATCATTCTACTTGGAACTACTGGAAGTCACCAATCATCCTACATGGAACTACTGGAAGTCACCAATCATCCTACTTGGAGCTACTGGAAGTCACCAATCATACTACTTGGAACTACTGGAAGTGACCAATCATTCTACTTGGAACTACTGGAAGTCACCAATAATCCTACTTGGAACTACTGGAAGTCACCAATCATTCTACTTGGAACTACTGGAAGTCACCAATCATTCTACTTGGAACTACTGGAAGTCACCAATAATCCTACTTGGAACTACTGGAAGTCACCAATCATTCTACTTGGAACTACTGGAAGTCACCAATAATCCTACTTGGAACTACTGGAAGTCACCAATCATTCTACTTGGAACTACTGGAAGTCACCAATCATCCTACTTGGAACTACTGGAAGTCACCAATAATCCTACTTGGAACTACTGGAAGTCACCAATCATTCTACTTGGAACTACTGGAAGTCACCAATCATCCTACTTGGAACTACTGGAAGTCACCAATAATCCTACTTGGAACTACTGGAAGTCACCAATAATCCTACTTGGAACTACTGGAAGTCACCAATCATCCTACTTGGAACTACTGGAAGTCACCAATCATCCTACATGGAACTACTGGAAGTCACCAATCATTCTACTTGGAACTACTGGAAGTCACCAATCATCCTACATGGAACTACTGGAAGTCACCAATCATTCTACTTGGAACTACTGGAAGTCACCAATCATCCTACATGGAACTACTGGAAGTAACCAATCATTCTACTTGGAACTACTGGAAGTCACCAATCATCCTACATGGAACTACTGGAAGTCACCAATCATCCTACTTGGAGCTACTGGAAGTCACCAATCATACTACTTGGAACTACTGGAAGTGACCAATCATTCTACTTGGAACTACTGGAAGTCACCAATAATCCTACTTGGAACTACTGGAAGTCACCAATCATTCTACTTGGAACTACTGGAAGTCACCAATCATTCTACTTGGAACTACTGGAAGTCACCAATAATCCTACTTGGAACTACTGGAAGTCACCAATCATTCTACTTGGAACTACTGGAAGTCACCAATAATCCTACTTGGAACTACTGGAAGTCACCAATCATTCTACTTGGAACTACTGGAAGTCACCAATCATCCTACTTGGAACTACTGGAAGTCACCAATAATCCTACTTGGAACTACTGGAAGTCACCAATCATTCTACTTGGAACTACTGGAAGTCACCAATCATCCTACTTGGAACTACTGGAAGTCACCAATAATCCTACTTGGAACTACTGGAAGTCACCAATAATCCTACTTGGAACTACTGGAAGTCACCAATCATCCTACTTGGAACTACTGGAAGTCACCAATCATCCTACTTGGAACTACTGGAAGTCACCAATCATCCTACTTGGAACTACTGGAAGTCACCAATCATCCTACTTGAAACTACTGGAAGTCACCAATCATCCTACTTGGAACTACTGGAAGTCACCAATCATCCTACTTGGAACTACTGGAAGTCACCAATCATCCTACTTGAAACTACTGGAAGTCACCAATCATCCTACTTGGAACTACTGGAAGTCACCAATCATCCTACTTGGAACTACTGGAAGTCACCAATCATTCTACTTGGAACTACTGGAAGTCACCAATCATCCTACTTGAAACTACTGGAAGTCACCAATCATCCTACTTGGAACTACTGGAAGTCACCAATCATCCTACTTGAAACTACTGGAAGTCACCAATCATCCTACTTGGAACTACTGGAAGTCACCAATCATCCTACTTGAAACTACTGGAAGTCACCAATCATCCTACTTGGAACTACTGGAAGTCACCAATCATCCTACTTGGAACTACTGGAAGTCACCAATCATCCTACTTGGAACTACTGGAAGTCACCAATCATCCTACTTGGAACTACTGGAAGTCACCAATCATCCTACTTGGAACTACTGGAAGTCACCAATCATCCTACTTGGAATTGACTGGAAGTGATCCCAGGCTTTCTGGGTATTCTTTTCTTTTTTAGGGCTTTCTCAATATGACGAGAAGAGCAGAGTTAAAGACTCCCAACGGTGCTGCTTGCTGTCGAGGGTCCATGAACATTTATAATCAGGGGTGTCAAACACCCCCCTGAAATCCGAGGGGGGAAAAAAGGACGTGAGGATTTCCTGGAATCTATAATAATCATTATGCTTAATTGTATGTTTTTTTTTTCTGCAGATCTTAGCATACTTCTGGAGCCGTCTGTATCCTCCAACCTGGAGGTTATTTATTTTAAAGAAACTAAATATACTGCATCTCTGCTAAAATCTGGGTTAAAAATTGAAAGAAATGTGAGTTTAATTCAGTACATTTAGTAATTGCTTGCTTTTCTAGAGTCGACTAACCATGCCGGCTGAGATAGTTAAGACAAGCTAGCTCCTCTAGCTTGACTGCCTGGAACGGTTTCTGGGTACATTCCCAACCTCATAACTACCTATCTGGGCTAAAGCAAAACTTCACAAAATTGCTAGGTGGCTGGTAGTATTTACAAGAACTCTGAGGGACAACATGCCCCTGTGTAATGACGACCTGTCAACAGTGTGTAACCTGGCGTTGTCACAATACTCTCTCTCTCTCATATATATATAACCTTACCATAACAATAATATCATGGATCTAGGGCTCGACGATCAATGGAGAGAAGTGGACGAGCGGCAGTAACAACTAGAAGAAACAGGAGTCATCAGTCAACCTTACATCCAGTCTGTAGTTACAGGAGTCATCAGTCATCCTTACATCCAGTCTGTAGTTACAGGAGTCATCAGTCATCCTTACATCCAGTCTGTAGTTACAGGAGTCATCAGTCATCCTTACATCCAGTCTGTAGTTACAGGAGTCATCAGTCATCCTTACATCCAGTCTGTAGTTACAGGAGTCATCAGTCATCCAGTCTGTAGTTACAGGAGTCATCAGTTATCCAGTCTGTAGTTACGGGAGTCATCAGTTATCCAGTCTGTAGTTACAGGAGTCATCAGTCATCCTTACATCCAGTCTGTAGTTACAGGAGTCATCAGTCATCCAGTCTGTAGTTACAGGAGTCATCAGTCATCCAGTCTGTAGTTACAGGAGTCATCAGTCATCCAGTCTGTAGTTACAGGAGTCATCAGTTATCCAGTCTGTAGTTACGGGAGTCATCAGTCAACCTTACATCCAGTCTGTAGTTACAGGAGTCATCAGTTATCCAGTCTGTAGTTACAGGAGTCATCAGTTATCCAGTCTGTAGTTACAGGAGTCATCAGTCAACCTTACATCCAGTCTGTAGTTACAGGAGTCATCATTCATCCAGTCTGTAGTTACAGGAGTCATCAGTTATCCAGTCTGTAGTTACGGGAGTCATCAGTCAACCTTACATCCAGTCTGTAGTTACAGGAGTCATCAGTTATCCAGTCTGTAGTTACAGGAGTCATCAGTCATCCTTACATCCAGTCTGTAGTTACAGGAGTCATCAGTCATCCAGTCTGTAGTTACAGGAGTCATCAGTTATCCAGTCTGTAGTTACAGGAGTCATCAGTCATCCTTACATCCAGTCTGTAGTTACAGGAGTCATCAGTCATCCTTACATCCAGTCTGTAGTTACAGGAGTCATCAGTCATCCAGTCTGTAGTTACAGGAGTCATCAGTTATCCAGTCTGTAGTTACAGGAGTCATCAGTCATCCAGTCTGTAGTTACAGGAGTAATCAGTTATCCAGTCTGTAGTTACAGGAGTCATCAGTCATCCAGTCTGTAGTTACAGGAGTCATCAGTCATCCAGTCTGTAGTTACAGGAGTCATCAGTCATCCTTACATCAAGTCTGTAGTTACAGGAGTCATCAGTCATCCAGTCTGTAGTTACAGGAGTCATCAGTTATCCAGTCTGTAGTTACGGAGTCATCAGTTATCCAGTCTGTAGTTACAGGAGTCATCAGTCATCCTTACATCCAGTCTGTAGTTACAGGAGTCATCAGTCATCCAGTCTGTAGTTACAGGAGTCATCAGTTATCCAGTCTGTAGTTACGGAGTCATCAGTCAACCTTACATCCAGTCTGTAGTTACAGGAGTCATCAGTTATCCAGTCTGTAGTTACAGGAGTCATCAGTCATCCAGTCTGTAGTTACAGGAGTCATCAGTCATCCTTACATCCAGTCTGTAGTTACAGGAGTCATCAGTCATCCAGTCTGTAGTTACAGGAGTCATCAGTTATCCAGTCTGTAGTTACGGGAGTCATCAGTCAACCTTACATCCAGTCTGTAGTTACAGGAGTCATCAGTTATCCAGTCTGTAGTTACAGGAGTCATCAGTTATCCAGTCTGTAGTTACAGGAGTCATCAGTCAACCTTACATCCAGTCTGTAGTTACAGGAGTCATCATTCATCCAGTCTGTAGTTACAGGAGTCATCAGTTATCCAGTCTGTAGTTACGGGAGTCATCAGTCAACCTTACATCCAGTCTGTAGTTACAGGAGTCATCAGTCATCCAGTCTGTAGTTACAGGAGTCATCAGTCATCCTTACATCCAGTCTGTAGTTACAGGAGTCATCAGTCATCCAGTCTGTAGTTACAGGAGTCATCAGTCATCCTTACATCCAGTCTGTAGTTACAGGAGTCATCAGTTATCCAGTCTGTAGTTACAGGAGTCATCAGTCATCCAGTCTGTAGTTACAGGAGTCATCAGTTATCCAGTCTGTAGTTACAGGAGTCATCAGTCATCCAGTCTGTAGCTACAGGAGTCATCAGTTATCCAGTCTGTAGTTACAGGAGTCATCCTTACATCCAGTCTGTAGTTACAGGAGTCATCAGTCATCCAGTCTGTAGCTACAGGAGTCCAAAGTGGTGTAGTATCTAGAGAATAGGGTTGTCTCCTTTCCTTCATCACCACTGCCATCATAACTGATGATCAGACAAGATAATATGTTACTTTCAATATCAGGTCAGTGAAGAGAAAGGAGAAGAGTGAAGAGGAAGGAGAAGAGTGAAGAGGAAGGAGAAGAGTGAAGAGGAAGGAGAAGAGTGAAGGGGAAGGAGAAGAGTGAAGATGAAGGAGAAGAGTGAAGATGAAGGAGAAGAGTGAAGAGGAAGGAGAAGAGGGAAGAGGAAGGAGAAGAGTGAAGAGGAAGGAGAAGAGTGAAGGGGAAGGAGAAGAGTGAAGAGGAAGGAGAAGAGTGAAGAGGAAGGAGAAGAGTGAAGGGGAAGGAGAAGAGTGAAGAGGAAGGAGAAGAGTGAAGGGGAAGGAGAAGAGTGAAGGGGAAGGAGAAGAGTGAAGGGGAAGGAGAAGAGTGAAGAGGAAGGAGAAGAGTGAAGAGGAAGGAGAAGAGTGAAGAGGAAGAGTGAAGGGCAAGGAGAGGAAGCCACTCAAGACTATTGAGATGTACCATGCTGTCTTCAAAGTTATTCTGGTTAACTAAAGCCAGAGTGAGAGCCGTTAGAAACATAGCCAGCTTAGGACACAGACAATAAACCTGTGAGATACACCCTGGGTGTCTCCAGCTCCCTCTCTCTACCTCTCTCTACCTCTCTCTACCTCTCTCTACCTCTCTCTACCTCCCTAGCAGGACAAAGAGGAGGAGAATCAGTGGAAAAATGTTTTATTTATGTTCCAACTTAAACTCTTGTCTTCAATCTGATTGCCATCAGGGATGTTTTTTAGGATCCAATTCATACAGTCTCATCTTTACCACATTCTTGCCTGGATGATAAGCCATTTCTATAGAGAGTAGTCGTGGGCAAAATACTCTGATTAAATCCATTGGATATGAACCGTGACAAAGAAACTATTTTTAATCCATTATAGCCAGGTCCTAAGAAACAGTATAAGACTAAATAAAAGTGTATTTTCAAAAGAACAGAATGGAATATTTTGAGTTGAATGTGACATATGCTATATATGCTACATGGCTGCATCATGCTAATGAAATCAATAGAACCTTTAGTTCATTAAAACAGGTAAGACACACTTGGGCTACTCTGATCATAGTCAACACATTTTATAGCATATAATGAAATAACAAGAACACAAATAACGTTTGTTTATAACTTAATAATGTTTGTTTATAACTTAATAATGTTTGTTTATAACTTAATAATGTTTGTTTATAACTTAATAATGTTTGTTTATAACTTAACAATGTTTGTTTATAACTTAATAATGTTTGTTTATAACTTAATAATGTTTGTTTATAACTTAACGATGTTTGTTTATAACTTAATAATGTTTGTTTATAACTTAACAATGTTTGTTTATAACTTAATAATGTTTGTTTATAACTTAATAATGTTTGTTTATAACTTAATAATGTTTGTTTATAACTTAATAATGTTTGTTTATAACTTAACAATGTTTGTTTATAACTTAATAATGTTTGTTTATAACTTAACAATGTTTGTTATTACTTAATAATGTTTGTTTATAACTAAATAATGTTTGTTTATAACTTAATAATGTTTGTTTATAACTTAATGTTTGTTTATAACTTAATAATGTTTGTTTATAACTTAACAATGTTTGTTTATAACTTAATAATGTTTGTTTATAACTTAATAATGTTTGTTTATACCTTAAGGACACAGCAACATGTGGAATTGCTGTTATACAAAAACATATTTTGAAACAGAGCCCAAGGCGAGGCCGTGATGTTTTGATCTCAGCGCTTTCTTTCCATCACTCCACGTTGTTAGGGAGCAGGCGGAGGGTCTTTCCATCACTCCACGTTGTTAGGGAGCAGGCGTAGGGTCTTTCCATCACTCCACGTTGTTAGGGAGCAGGAGTAGGGTCTTTCCTTCACTCCACGTTGTTAGGGAGCAGGCGTAGGGTCTTTCCATCACTCCACGTTGTTAGGGAGCAGGCGTAGGGTCTTTCCTTCACTCCAGGTTGTTAGGGAGCAGGCATAGGGTATTTCCTTCACTCCACGTTGTTAGGGAGCAGGCGTAGGGTCTTTCCATCATTCCAGATTGTTAGGGAGCAGGCGTAGGGTCTTTCCATTACTCCACGTTGTTAGGGAGCAGGCGTAGGGTCTTTCCATCACTCCACGTTGTTAGGGAGCAGGCGTAGGGTCTTTCCATCATTCCAGATTGTTAGGGAGCAGGCGTAGGGTCTTTCCATTACTCCACGTTGTTAGGGAGCAGGCGTAGGGTCTTTCCATTACTCCACGTTGTTAGGGAGCAGGCGTAGGGTCTTTCCTTCACTCCAAGTTGTTAGGGAGCAGGCGTAGGGTCTTTCCATCACTCCACGTTGTTAGGGAGCAGGCGTAGGGTCTTTCCATTACTCCACGTTGTTAGGGAGCAGGCGTAGGGTCTTTCCATCACTCCAGGTTGTTAGGGAGCAGGCGTAGGGTCTTTCCATCACTCCACGTTGTTAGGGAGCAGGCGTAGGGTCTTTCCATTACTCCACGTTGTTAGGGAGCAGGCGTAGGGTCTTTCCATCACTCCAGGTTGTTAGGGAGCAGGCGTAGGGTCTTTCCATCACTCCAGGTTGTTAGGGAGCAGGCGGAGGGTCTTTCCATCACTCCACGTTGTTAGGGAGCAGGCGTAGGGTCTTTCCATCACTCCACGTTGTTAGGGAGCAGGGTTTTACCTTCACTCCACCTTGTTAGGGAGCAGGCGTAGGGTCTTTCCATCACTCCACGTTGTTAGGGAGCAGGCGTAGGGTCTTTCCATCACTCCAGGTTGTTAGGGAGCAGGCGGAGGGTCTTTCCATCACTCCACGTTGTTAGGGAGCAGGCATAGGGTCTTTCCATCACTCCACGTTGTTAGGGAGCAGGCGTAGGGTCTTTCCATTATTCCACGTTGTTAGGGAGCAGGCATAGGGTCTTTCCATCACTCCAGGTTGTTAGGGAGCAGGCGTAGGGTCTTTCCATCACTCCACGTTGTTAGGGAGCAGGCGTAGGGTCTTTCCATCACTCCACGTTGTTAGGGAGCAGGCGTAGGGTCTTTCCATCACTCCACGTTGTTAGGGAGCAGGCGTAGGGTCTTTCCATCACTCCACGTTGTTAGGGAGCAGGCGGAGGGTCTTTCCATTACTCCACGTTGTTAGGGAGCAGGCGTAGGGTCTTTCCATCACTCCACGTTGTTAGGGAGCAGGCGTAGGGTCTTTCCATCACTCCACGTTGTTAGGGAGCAGGCGGAGGGTCTTTCCATCACTCCACGTTGTTAGGGAGCAGGCGTATGGTCTTTAATTGAGACCATCTTCACCATGATACTGATAGAGCAATCTGTATTTTCTAAAGCATGTCAGTCTCCTGTTCATATCTCACAACTTCCGCTGGCTTTGAGTTGCCTAGGCGATTGAGCAAAATAAAAAGCCTACAATGTTTCTCTTCAGTGATGAGCTGTACACCTCCTCTAATAGCCAGAGAATGAACCAGCTGTACAGAGACAACGTGTTGACAGAGACAATGTGAGTTGACAGAGACAATGTGAGTTGACAGAGACAATGTGAGTTGACAGAGACAATGTGAGTTGACAGAGACAACGTGTTGACAGAGACAATGTGAGTTGACAGAGACAACGTGAGTTGACAGAGACAAGGTGAGTTGACAGAGACAAGGTGAGTTGACAGAGACAATGTGAGTTGACAGAGACAATGTGAGTTGACAGAGACAATGTGAGTTGACAGAGACAATGTGTGTTGACAGAGACAATGTGTGTTGACAGAGACAATGTGAGTTGACAGAAACAATGTGAGTTGACAGAGTCAACGTGTTGACAGAGACAATGTGAGTTGACAGAAACAATGTGAGTTGACAGAGACAATGTGAGTTGACAGAAACAATGTGAGTTGACAGAGACAATGTGAGTTGACAGAGACAATGTGAGTTGACAGAAACAATGTGAGTTGACAGAGACAATGTGAGTTGACAGAGACAATGTGAGTTGACAGAGACAATGTGAGTTGACAGAAACAATGTGAGTTGACAGAGACAATGTGAGTTGACAGAGACAATGTGAGTTGACAGAAACAATGTGAGTTGACAGAGACAATGTGAGTTGACAGAGACAATGTGAGTTGACAGAAACAATGTGAGTTGACAGAGACAATGTGAGTTGACAGAGACAATGTGAGTTGACAGAAACAATGTGAGTTGACAGAGACAATGTGAGTTGACAGAAACAATGTGAGTTGACAGAGACAATGTGAGTTGACAGAGACAATGTGAGTTGACAGAAACAATGTGAGTTGACAGAGACAATGTGAGTTGACAGAAACAATGTGAGTTGACAGAAACAATGTGAGTTGACAGAGACAATGTGAGTTGACAGAAACAATGTGAGTTGACAGAAACAATGTGAGTTGACAGAGACAATGTGAGTTGACAGAAACAATGTGAGTTGACAGAAACAATGTGAGTTGACAGAAACAATGTGAGTTGACAGAAACAATGTGAGTTGACAGAAACAACGTGTTGACAGAGACAATGTGAGTTGACAGAAACAATGTGAGTTGACAGAGACAACGTGTTGACAGAACAATGTGAGTTGACAGAAACAATGTGAGTTGACAGAGACAACGTGTTGACAGAGACAATGTGAGTTGACAGAGACAATGTGAGTTGACAGAAACAATGTGAGTTGACAGAGACAATGTGAGTTGACAGAAACAATGTGAGTTGACAGAGACAAGGTGTTGACAGAGACAATGTGAGTTGACAGAGACAACGTGTGTTGACACCGAGACAACGTGTGTTGACACGCCAAAAAAAAAAAAAAGAAGTTTAGAACCGCCAGGAGGACGGTTAACTGCCGTCGCCTAGCAACCACCAAGAGATTAAGAGCGTAGTGCGTGCCAGCGCCAACCTCAGCATGACGGCTACATTTCACACTGAGCCCTGGGCAGAACATTCCCGTAAATCACGACGAGGAGGGTTTAGGCTTTGATGCGAGCAAACACCTTATAGACATAAAGAAAAAGACGGGGATGAGTTGGTGGAAATGTCTCTCCGTCTCACACCGTCTGTCCTACCTCTCCTCAACTCTTCCTTCCACACTCAGTCTGCGTCCCAAATGGCACCGTATCCCCTCTCAGGTCAAAGTAGTGCGCTATGTAGGGGAGAGACAAACCTCCCCGAGTTCATATCTTCAGGCCAGACAGTCAATAGATTATCTGGTTTGGGGTAACGGAGTCCTCCTGACTAGGGTGCAGAGGGTTCATGGACACCCTGGTTATTGGACCTGAGCCCCAGGACTACCTGACATGATGACTCCTTGCTGTCCCCAGTCCTATCACTTTGAGATATCAGCTGATGTACGAAGGGCTATATAAATACATTTGATTTGATTTTGATTTGATTTGATTGGCCCCCGGGTCAAAAGTAGTACACCGTCACATGTCCCTCCGCTAGTGGAGCCGTGTCATAGTTCCTACACACCCTCTCAGGTCCAAATCAACACTGTTTTAAATTCTTCCTATCTGACATGGACCCAAAACAGACCCGACAAGTCTCTGTGACCTGGCGCTCCCCGTTGCTCCTCCCACCACCTCCCAGGACAATATTGAGCTGGAAAATAAGAAGGTATGAGGAGGGGAGAGGAAAGAGAGAGAGAGAGGGGGGATGGGGGAGAGAGATGGAGGGGAAAGGGGAGAAAGAGAGAGAGGGGGATGGGGGAGAGAGATGGAGGGGAAAGGGGAGAAAGAGAGAGAGGGGGAGAAGGATAGGGAGAAAGAGAGAGAGAGGGGGATGGGGAGAGAGATGGAGGGGAAAGGGAAGAAAGAGAGAGGGGGGATAGGGGAGAGAGATGGAGGGGAAAGGAAGAAAGAGAGAGGGGGGGATAGGGGAGAAAGAGAGAGGGGGGGATAGGGGAGAAAGAGAGAGAGAGAGGGGGATGGGGAGAGGGATGGAGGGGAAAGGGGAGAAAGAGAGAGGGGGATAGGGGAGAGAGATGGAGGGGAAAGGGGAGAAAGAGAGAGAGAGCGGGGGATGGGGGAGAGAGATGGAGGGGAAAGGGGAGAAAGAGAGAGAGGGGGGGGAGAAGGATAGGGGAGAAAGAGAGAGAGAGGGGGGAGAGAAGGATAGGGGAGAAAGAGAGAGAGAGAGGGGGATGGGGGAGAGAGATGGAGGGGAAAGGGGAGAAAGAGAGAGGGGGGGGGATAGGGGAGAGAGATGGAGGGGAAAGGGGAGAAAGAGAGAGAGGGGGGATGGGGAGAGAGATGGAGGGGAAAGGGGAGAAAGAGAGAGAGAGAGGGGGGATGGGGGAGAGAGACAGAGGGGAAAGGGGAGAAAGAGAGCAGCTGGCTAAGGCCCTGCATCTCAGGGCTAGAGGCGTCACTACAGACCCTGGTTCAGCTGTCTAAGACACTGCATCTCAGGGCTAGAGGCGTCACTACAGACCCTGGTTCAGCTGTCTAAGACACTGCATCTCAGGGCTAGAGGCGTCACTACAGACCCTGGTTCAGTGGTCTAAGGCACTGCATCTCAGTGCTAGAGGCGTCACTACAGACCCTGGTTCAGCGGTCTAAGACACTGCATCTCAGGGCTAGAGGCGTCACTACAGACACCCTGGTTCAGTGGTCTAAGGCACTGCATCTCAGTGCTAGAGGCGTCACTACAGACCCTGGTTCAGTGGTCTAAGGCACTGCATCTCAGTGCGAGAGGCGTCACTACAGACCCTGGTTCAGTGGTCTAAGGCACTGCATCTCAGTGCGAGAGGCGTCACTACAGACCCTGGTTCAGCTGTCTAAGGCACTGCATCTCAGTGCTAGAGGCGTCACTACAGACCCTGGTTCAGTGGTCTAAGGCACTGCATCTCAGTGCGAGAGGCGTCACTACAGACCCTGGTTCAGCTGTCTAAGGCACTGCATCTCAGTGCGAGAGGCGTCACTACAGACCCTGGTTCAGCTGTCTAAGGCACTGCATCTCAGTGCTAGAGGCGTCACTACAGACCCTGGTTCAGCTGTCCCTATCTAGTGCACTACTTTGACCAGAACCCTATTCCCTGGATAGTGCACTACTTTAGACCAGAGCCCTATGGCACCCTATTCCCTATGTATATAGTGCACGACTTTTGACCAAAACCCATAGTGCACTATATAGGGAATAGGGTTCCATAGGCCCTGGTCTAAAGTAGTGCACTATATAGGGAATAGGGTGCTATTTGGGATTAATTCCTATTTTTCTAGAAGGATCTCATTAGAGTAGAGTAAGAGTTTAAAGTAAACGTGTCCCCTTCTAACTCACCAGGGTTTCATAGTTCCTGCACAGGAACACAGGCATCTACAGGCTAGTGGAGATGTTTCATAGTTCCTGTACAGGAACACAGGCATCTACAGGCTAGTGGAGATGTTTCATAGTTCCTGTACAGGAACACAGGCATCTACAGGCTAGTGGAGCTGTTTCATAGTTCCTGTACAGGAACACAGGCATCTACAGGCTAGTGGAGCTGTTTCATAGTTCCTGTACAGGAACACAGGCATCTACAGGCTAGTGGAGCTGTTTCATAGTTCCTGTACAGGAACACAGGCATCTACAGGCTAGTGGAGCTGTTTCATAGTTCCTGTACAGGAACACAGGCATCTACAGGCTAGTGGAGCTGTTTCATAGTTCCTGTACAGGAACACAGGCATCTACAGGCTAGTGGAGCTGTTTCATAGTTCCTGTACAGGAACACAGGCATCTACAGGCTAGTGGAGCTGTTTCATAGTTCCTGTACAGGAACACAGGCATCTACAGGCTAGTGGAGCTGTTTCATAGTTCCTGTACAGGAACACAGGCATCTACAGGCTAGTGGAGCTGTTTCATAGTTCCTGTACAGGAACACAGGCATCTACAGGCTAGTGGAGCTGTTTCATAGTTCCTGTACAGGAACACAGGCATCTACAGGCTAGTGGAGCTGTTTCATAGTTCCTGTACAGGAACACAGGCATCTACAGGCTAGTGGAGCTGTTTCATAGTTCCTGTACAGGAACACAGGCATCTACAGGCTAGTGGAGCCCCAAGGTGAATGGGTGTGACTGTGTAAACCTGAAGCCAACTAACCCACATGATTAGACAGACAGTCTGGGAGTGAGAGGCTGTGTTGTGGATGTGTGTGTTGTTGTCGTACAACAAGTGGTTCAGTGTTTTGAAGATGAAGAGCCCCTCCACACACACACACACACACACACACACACACACACACACACACCCCACTCAGTGTTCCGCTCATCACAACAACTCGCCCCCCTCCAGCAGCATAAACCCAATGCCCCGTCTCTCTGTCTTTACGGAACCCAAGTGGAACAGAACTGTTTGGCAGGAACCAGCGTTTTAATGGTGTGCTACTAGTCTTTCTAGAGTTGTCCCTGTATGGGTTCTAGAGTTGTCCCTGTATGGGTTCTAGAGTTGTCCCTGTATGGGTTCTAGAGTTGTCCCTGTATGGGTTCTAGAGTTGTCCCTGTATGGGTTCTAGAGTTGTCCCTGTATGGGTTCTAGAGTTGTCCCTGTATGGGTTCTAGAGTTGTCCCTGTATATGGGTTCTAGAGTTGTCCCTGTATGGGTTCTAGAGTTGTCCCTGTATGGGTTCTAGAGTTGTCCCTGTATGGGTTCTAGAGTTGTCCATGTATGGGTTCTAGAGTTGTCCCTGTATGGATTCTAGAGTTGTCCCTGTATGGGTTCTAGAGTTGTCCCTGTATGGGTTCTAGAGTTGTCCCTGTATGGGTTCTAGAGTTGTCCCTGTATGGGTTCTAGAGTTGTCCCTGTATGGGTTCTAGAGTTGTCCCTGTATGGGTTCTAGAGTTTTCCCTGTATATGGGTTCTAGAGTTGTCCCTGTATGGGTTCTAGAGTTTTCCCTGTATATGGGTTCTAGAGTTGTCCCTGTATGGGTTCTATAGTTGTCCCTGTATGGGTTCTAGAGTTGTCCCTGTATGGGTTCTAGAGTTGTCCCTGTATGGGTTCTAGAGTTGTCCCTGTATGGGTTCTGGAGTTGTCCCTGTATGGGTTCTAGAGTTGTCCCTGTATGGGTTCTAGAGTTGTCCCTGTATGGGTTCTAGAGTTGTCCCTGTATGGGTTCTAGCCCCTTGCCCTGTCCCCAATCTCCCAAGCTGTCTCAAGGGGAGTTGGTTTCTGAAAAACCTGTGTCTGTGACTGTCTGTGACTGTCTGTGTCCTGGTCAGAGGAACAGTCCTGGCTGCATTAGAGACCCTATGTGTCCTGGCCAGAGGAACAGTCCTGGCTGGATTAGAGACCCTATGTGTCCTGGCCAGAGGAACGGTCCTGGCTGGATTAGAGACCCTATGTGTCCTGGTCAGAGGAACGGTCCTGGCTGGATTAGAGACCCTATGTGTCCTGGTCAGAGGAACGGTCCTGGCTGGATTAGAGACCCTATGTGTCCTGGCCAGAGGAACGGTCCTGGCTGGAATCAGAGACCCGATGTGTCCTGGTCAGAGGAACGGTCCTGGCTGGATTAGAGACCCTATGTGTCCTGGTCAGAGGAACGGTCCTGGCTGGATTAGAGACCCTATGTGTCCTGGCCAGAGGAACGGTCCTGGCTGGATTAGAGACCCTATGTGTCCTGGTCAGAGGAACGGTCCTGGCTGGATTAGAGACCCTATGTGTCCTGGCCAGAGGAACGGTCCTGGCTGGATTAGAGACCCTATGTGTCCTGGCCAGAGGAACGGTCCTGGCTGGATTAGAGACCCTATGTGTCCTGGTCAGAGGAACGGTCCTGGCTGGATTAGAGACCCTATGTGTCCTGGCCAGAGGAGCGGTCCTGGCTGGATTAGAGACCCTATGTGTCCTGGTCAGAGGAACGGTCCTGGCTGGATTAGAGACCCTATGTGTCCTGGTCAGAGGAACGGTCCTGGCTGGATTAGAGACCCTATGTGTCCTGGCCAGAGGAACGGTCCTGGCTGGATTAGAGACCCTATGTGTCCTGGTCAGAGGAACAGTCCTGGCTGGATTAGAGACCCTATGTGTCCTGGCCAGAGGAACGGTCCTGGCTGGATTAGAGACCCTATGTGTCCTGGCCAGAGGAACAGTCCTGGCTGGATTAGAGACCCTATGTGTCCTGGCCAGAGGAACGGTCCTGGCTGGATTAGAGACCCTATGTGTCCTGGCCAGAGGAACAGTCCTGGCTGGATTAGAGACCCTATGTGTCCTGGTCAGAGGAACGGTCCTGGCTGGATTAGAGACCCTATGTGTCCTGGCCAGAGGAGCGGTCCTGGCTGGATTAGAGACCCTATGTGTCCTGGTCAGAGGAACGGTCCTGGCTGGATTAGAGACCCTATGTGTCCTGGTCAGAGGAACGGTCCTGGCTGGATTAGAGACCCTATGTGTCCTGGCCAGAGGAACGGTCCTGGCTGGATTAGAGACCCTATGTGTCCTGGTCAGAGGAACAGTCCTGGCTGGATTAGAGACCCTATGTGTCCTGGCCAGAGGAACGGTCCTGGCTGGATTAGAGACCCTATGTGTCCTGGCCAGAGGAACAGTCCTGGCTGGATTAGAGACCCTATGTGTCCTGGCCAGAGGAACGGTCCTGGCTGGATTAGAGACCCTATGTGTCCTGGCCAGAGGAACAGTCCTGGCTGGATTAGAGACCCTATGTGTCCTGGCCAGAGGAACGGTCCTGGCTGGATTAGAGACCCTATGTGTCCTGGTCAGAGGAACGGTCCTGGCTGGATTAGAGACCCCATTGCCCTTTATGGTTGTGAGGTCTGGGGTCCTGCTCATCAACCAAGAATTCGCTAAATGAGACAAAACACCAAATAATGCATGCAGAACAGATTTAGGCCGATACCCACTAATTATCATAATCCTGACAGGCTATGTCCACACTGCCCACAAAATGAGGTGGAAACTGAGCTGCACTTCCTAACCTCCTGCCCAATGTATGACCATATTAGAGAGACATATTTCCCTCAGATTACACAGATCCACAAAGAATACGAAAATAAACCCAATTTTGAAAAACTCCCATATCTACTGGGTGAAATACCACAGTGTTCCATCACAGCAGCAAGACTTGTGACCTGTTGCCACAAGAAAAGGGCAACCAGTGAAGAACAAACACCATTGTAAATACAACCCATATTTATGTTTATTAATCTTCCCTTGTGTACTTTAACCATTTGTACATTGTTAAAACACTGTATATATATATATATATAATATGACATTTTAAATGTCTTTACTCTTTTGAAACTTCTGTATGTGTAATGTTTACTGTTAATTACCTACCTCACTTGCTTTGGCAATGTTAACATATGTTTCCCATGCCAATAAAGCCCTTAAAATATATGACAGACAGACAGACAGACAGACAGACAGACAGACAGACAGACAGACAGACAGACAGACAGACAGACAGACAGACAGACAGACAGACAGACAGACAGACAGACAGACAGACAGACAGACAGACAGACAGACATCACCCTCCCATGGACAGCAGTAATCTGAATGGTAGTTTAGA